>NW_022196905.1:258199943-258230566 GCF_008632895.1 Mastomys coucha
TGGGGGGGGGGGGTCTCAGAGACAACAGGGTGGCCACGCCAGACTAGCCTGAGCTACAGAGAGGTCCAGGCCAGCCCGTCTCAAAGACCTTGTCTTGGGCTGGAGAGATGGCTCAGAGATTAAGATCTCTTCCAGAGATCCAGAGTTCAATTCCCAGCAACCACATGGTGGCTCACAACCAACTGTGATGGGATCTAACGCCCTCTTCTGGTGCATCTGAAGACAGTGACAGTGTACTCATATATGTAAAATAAATAAATCTTAAAAAAAAAAAAGGCCTTATCTCAAAAAGAGGGGTAGTATTAGAACCAGTCAGAGACATGGGGAAAGTAGGAATTCAGGACTGGTTTTCTTTTCCTGGGCTGTGATTATAATCATGTTCTGAGTTGCTAAATGGTCATGGTTGTCAGCAGACCACGCTCCACAGCTCTCTCGTGAGGCTCCACACAGGGGACAGCGGCCTAGAGAATCTGTAAGACTCCCCGTGTGTCCCAGGTAGTACTCAGAGATGGGGTGAGCACAGAGACCCCTGGAAACCCATCTGTGGCCTGTCCCCACAGGAAACCAACCTCCTCCTGATGACTCCCTCAGAAAAGGTGGCAGGCTAAGAGTGGTGACTCAAATGCTCTTCTTCCCACCACAAGGTCCCACTGCCAGCTCAAGCCAGCTGTTACCCTGCCTCCCTGACAGCTTTGTCCTGGTGTCACCTCCGTCACACACTCTTGTCCCTGGTGGGCCTGGGGAACATGATATGATGGCCTTCCATCTTGGACATATAGGGGTATTAGCCTATGTCTAGAAGCGGGGCCAAAGACAAATGGTTCCTGTGGGTGCTGAGACTGTTCCTGACAGACAAGCCCATTCTGGGAGGGGTCCCGTGCCTAAACTCTGATGTCCTGGTGATCTAGCCATGTCCCCCGTGATTGCTGTGGTAGCAACCTGGGAGGGAACCCCTGACCCTCTCTCTCTAGTGGGCAGCCTTGGCTCTCAGCTCACCAGATACAGATGAGAAAACTTGTCAGGAAGCAGAGAAAAGAAAAAAGCCAGCAGGTTGAGTGGCTTTCACCCGTGCCAAACATCCTTGTAGGTATCTGCCCCTGCTACCTCCAGCTGCCATTGCTGACCTGGCCTCCCCTCCCCTCCCTTCCCCTCTCCTTCTTGTGGCTGGCAACAGGTAAGAAAATGGCTACCACAAGTAGAGCCCATTTTCTGCCTCACGAGTTACCCAGTGCCCAGAGTCCTCAGCTCAGGGATTGTCCCCCACCACCAAGCTCAGCACACGGGCTCACTGTGAAGGCACTGTGAGGTGGTCATATCGTCCATGAAGCAGGATGGCAAGTGACTTATGATGCATCCGCCACCAACACACTCTCAGGACATAGACCAATCATTTGGGGTCCTGGGAAAGAGTCAGACTGTTTGCACACAAACCATGGGGAAACCCAGCAAAGGTACAGCCCCCGCTGAGGAAGACATGCCCTGGTATCGGCTCTCAGCACAGAGGAAGACATGCCCTGGTATCGGCTCTCAGCACATACCACACAGAGAGCACTGGTACCTGGCTGGTGGGACGCCCCCCTCCCCACCTGCTTACCAGTCCATTGGGCATGGTCTGCTGTCCACAATTCAAGTACATGAAGTGGTTATTGTAGCCCGTGTGCAGGTGCGTGGCCATTCTGGGGGTGATGGAGAACAGGAAACATCTGTTGTCCCCTGGAAGTGACAGAGAGCCAAGGAAACAGTCACTGCCTTGGAACCAGGTACAAAGAACTGCAGATACCAACAGGCTGTATCTCAGAACACAGCAACAAAGATCTTGTGCATCTTCAGGGGGGTGGGTATGGATTGAAGATCAGGAGCAGTCCCCAAACCCTGCACAAGACAAACCTTATGGATGTCTGGGAATTCAGATGGAGAAGGTGGAAGGATCCGATGGCAGGGACTAGACAGTGTGGCCATCTTAAGACCTGGCCACAGGAGCTGAGACCAGAGCTCTGCCATCACTTCCCAGTATTAGCATGGACCATCCAGGAACATTAGCATGGGAGCAAGTGGGTCTCCTAACTGGTAAGCCAGAGGCAGGTGGTCAGCATGGAGATGTGGACAGCTGATGCACAGCCTGCACAGGTCAGTGTGTGATGTGGTGTGGGGCCTGCCCCCCCCCCCCGACACACACAAAAAGTACACTCCATGCAGGAGACAGCACACCTCCAGGGCTGTCAGGATGGGAACAGACAGAGCCCAGTCACTGTCTACCACCGTCTCAGGGTGCAGGGTGGGTACATGGGATGTAAAAAGGCTGCCACTGAGCCAGGCGTAGTGCACGCCTAGAATCCTAATACAGGAGCAGCTGAGACAGAGGGATTGCCTTGAGGCCAGCCTGGGCTACTGAGTTCCAAATCAACCTGAGCATGACCCTCTTAAGAGGAAGAAAGAGCAAGGGAGAAGGAAAGAAGGGAGAAAGGGAGAGAGGGAGAGAGGGAAAGAGGGAAAGGGGAAGGGAGAGGAGAGAGGGGAGAGGGGGAAAAAGAGGGAGGGGGAGAGGGCGAGGGAGAGAAAGAGTACACTCAAGAGGGATGTGTGCATGGCACATGCCTTTTGTCCCAGCACTCACAATCTCTCTTTGAACTCAAGGCAGCCTGGTCTACATATGGGATTCCAAAACAGCCATGGCTACATACTGTCTCAAAAACAAACAAACAAACAAACAAACAAAAAGACATCAAAGGAGGAGGGAGGGAGGAAAGGAGGGAGTACTGGGGTGGGGGGAGTCAGTCAAAGCCCTGGCACAGACAAGGTCCTCCAGTCCCCTGTCCTCTGCATTTGGATGAAAAAGCCAAGTGGCATTTCTTGAGGTCCAGTGCTGTCCAACAGCTACTGGGCCCCATGACACCAGGCAAAAGGACGGACAGGACCACAGTCTGGGCTGTGGAGGCTACATTGGGAAGACCACTCCCTGGTTTACCAGCGAGGACCTAAGAGCCCTGCTGTTCTCTTCTGAGCCTGTCAGAGCATCACCACAGCACAGCACAGTGCTTTCTACCTCCAGCAAACACAAGCGAGCATCACGACTGGTCACCACGCAGGGAAAGGACGCCAGAGAACAAGCACCTGCCCAGAGCTGAGGCACCAAGTCCCGGCTGCTCCGGCAGAAGCCTAGGGACTCCAACACACCAGGGAAACACAGCCTGAGCTGGGGCAGAACATGCTCTAACATGCTAGCATGTGCGAACCTGGCATGGGATCCCCAGCGCCAAGAAAAGGAAAACCTCACCAAAGCCAAGTGCCATTCGCTCACACCTCTGAGCTGGCGACTCCTTGGGCAGGCATGGCTGCCCTCTGCTGGAGTGCCAGGCTCCAGGGCAAGTGAGGTCTGGAAGCACCCTCCTCACCAGGGTCAAGCCTACCTGTTTCAAAACCACAGAGACCCCAGCACTGCCAGAGGGTGGAGGTCGGCGCAAAGGCTCTGGAGGAAGTGGGGTTCTTGTCTCACTCAACCCTCGAGTGGAGCCTGTGGGGTCACAGCGAGGTGTGGCCTGCCCTGGACTGTCTAGTGGGCTGCAGGGCTAGCCCTTCCTAGGACAACACAGCAAATGGCACATACACGCAACAACCCTGGACAAACCATTCTGACCGGAAGCTCTCCGGGGGATGGCAGCCCCCACCCACGCCCCCAACCCCATTCCAGGCTCCAGGGCCGCATTTGCAGAGGGAAGGTATGGAAGCATTGAGGTACACTGTAACACTGGGGCACCAGTGCTGGCACCTTGGGAGAGAGCGGTCCGTCTGTGAGCACAGGAAGCTTCCTGGCACCCGTGGAGGAGCCTGGAGACAGCTCTTGTGAGGGCAGTGAGGAAAGGTACAACTGACTCGGTCACACATGGAGCCTCTCTGCAGACAACACAGCCACAAAATCACATCCCCTCCTGTGCATCCATCTTGAGAGAGTACATGTGTGTGCAAACATGTATGGAAGCCAGAGGCTGTGCCCAGGCAGCGGCCATCTCACTAGCCCCACTCCAAGCTTCTTCCACCCTTCCATAGCAGGTTGAGATGCCTGCTGATCTGAGTGTGAAATGCACCACCCAGGCTCACTTGTCTGAACATGTAGGGCTGACTGGGAAGGAGAGGAGGAAGAGCTTCTATGGTCTTAAGAGGTTACAGCCCAGGGCCACTGCTGCCCAGCCCCCACAGAAACATGTGTGCATGTGTGTTTTGCCTACATGCGTGTACATCACATGTGTACCTATGGCCCTCAGAGGCCGGAAGAGGGAGATGCTCTGGAATTGGAGTTACAGACAGCTGTGGGCTATGTCTCTCCAGCCCTACTACAATGCTTCTAAAGCCACCAAGATGTAGGCAACCAGGTGACTGCTCCCACCACCACAGGTTGACCCCCCATGATGAACTGTATCCCTAAAAACTGTGAGCTACAACACAGCTTCTTGGTCACAGCAACAAAAATCAGTGCCCTGGTTCCATCTCTGTTGCTCTGATAAGACCCAGACAACAAGCAACACAGGACTGAGGGAGATTTGTCTCATATTGCCAGATTACAGCTCATCATTTTAGGGAAGTTGAGGCAAGAACTCAGGCAGCTAGGCACACCATATCCACAGTCCATGGCAGAGAGGGACCGCCCCCACAATGCTCACTTGCTCTCAGCTAGATTTCTTCACAAAATGGCACCACTGACAAGGGACGGGGTCTTCCCACATCAATTAGCAGTCTGCTCTGGACAACACCTAAGACTGTTACAGTATCTTTAGTCTCCTGATATAACTGTTGTCTCTGGGGCTCACTGCCCCCAGTTGCTAACCCCTAGGCCTAGGCCCAGAAGCTTCTAGCCTCTGTTCAGTTTCCTCTAGGCCTAGAATGTTTTCAGCCTCTGAGACTTACTGATGAATAAGAGACTCCCTTTCCTGTTCTTTCTGATCTTTGGCTGGGTGGTTTGACTCAGCTGTTCTGACTCAAAACTCCTCTCCACGATGACTGATTCAATCTGGCTTCTCTCCCTCTGCTTCTCCTGAATATTGCTCTGTCTAACCTCCAACTAACTCTGGCAATCTGCTCTAATCTTCTGGCTCACTCTCACTCTCACTCTCTGGCTTGTTCGGCCTTCACCTGTGTCTAGCTTGTTCTCTCTGCAACCTGTCTCTGTAAAACTCTCCTGGTAAACTACCTCCTTCTCTCCTACCCTCTAAGTAGAGGCTTCCCTTCCCTCTCTCTTCTCCCCAGAGTTGGGTGTACTCTATTTGGTCAAACCTTTCTCTGATTCGTCACTTTGTCTGCCACTCCATTAAACATCACTTTTAAATATGGCTGCTTTCTTATACAAACTGACTTTACCTTCATTATTTGGGATTAAAGGTGTGTATGAAGGACAGAGCCGCATCTCAAGTAGAAACGGGTATTTTCAGTAAATAAAACAATCTTGCTGGGGTTGCGGGGGGCAGGGCGGTCACAGTGTGACCTGCACCATAAGACACCCTTCTCAGGGGTTCTAGGTTGTGCCAGGTTGGCAGTTAGCACTGCCCAGCATAGTACCCACTGCTTACCTTGAAACTGAGGCTTAACTTCCCAAGAGCAGGAAGCAAAGCCACCAAAGATGTAGCCGTCCCTGTCCTCAAGGACAACCAGGCTGGGCCCCTGGTTTGTGATGTGGCTGCAGAGCTGGGAGAAGCTCTGCCCATGGAGCTGTGTGGAGAACAGCAGGCGCCAGCGGTGCCGATGCTCCTGGGCCAGGTGGGAGCTCAGGTAGATAACAGACAGTACATCCAGGATGCTCTCGAAGTGCCTGCCTTGGTCCACGAGGCGCTCAGGGACCAGTGTGGACAGGTCAAAGGATGAGCCCAGGAGGCACAGGCCCTTGTGGATGATCACACTCAGAAACACGCCCACTTGAGGGACGCGGAACACCCACTCCTCAATCATGGCTTGGTCACAGATCTGGTCCAGGCACTGAGGGCCCAGAGACTGGTGGCCATCTAAGAAAAGAGAAAATCAGGATGGCTGAGTGCACTGTGCCGCCTTATGGTCACTGTCCAAACCTTTGAAAAACCAATCTAAAAATCACAAGGCGCTGGGAGGTGGCTCATCTGAGCTGGGGCATGTTACAAATCTAATGAGCACTCCCAACTTTAAATACCTGCTATGACAATTTACTGTAACATACCACAATATTCACATTATACAGATTAGAAGCATATTTTGAATATATTAGTAAAACTCTCTTCTCTGTTTCTTTGAACAATTTTGTTCTTGTTCAAAAATCTCATGTAGCTCAGGCTAGCCTCAAACTCACTATGTAGCTGAGGGTGACCTTGAACTCTCATCCCCCAGCTCCATCTCCCAAGAGCTGAGGTCACAGATAAGTGTGTGCCACAACTAATTTATGTGGTGCTGGGGCTTGAACCCAAGGCCTTGTGGGTGCCAGGTACTACCAACTGAACCACAAGCTACCTTTGTTCTAATGTTAAGGTGACCACTAGAAAAATCTAAACTTCGTAGACTGGCCTATTTTGTGGTCTGGTATTGACTTGAATAGTTTGACTGTGATAGCCCCTCAGCTTTTCCCTCTCCTCAGACTGCACTTCGGTAGCCCGTGACAATGGAAGGTCTTTTCAAGGAAGCCCAGCCTGGGAATCCCTCAGCTCCAATATCTGCAGAGGTCACATTTAGCTGGGGGCAACAGAAGGCTGGAGACCTGCACTGTACCCTGGCCGGGCGGGGCGGGGCTCACGGAGCACCTGCTGGCCTACCTGGGAGGAACAAGCCTCTTTCCAGAAATGTGCACAGAGCGGCTCTCCACTCCTAACTCCAAAGAGCTGGGGTAACAGGATAACCTGTGGAACTCCCTTGGGATTTCAATTTGGGGTCCCCAGGTGTAAAGCAGAGGTGAGCTAGAGCCTGCTACGTTGCCATGGAGACAGGAGGCGCATGAATGGTTAAACTCACAGAGACAAAGGCTCTGCTCACACTGTTTGTTGGGAGTGGAAACCCAAGTGTGAACTCAGTAAGGTTGATCTTTTTGTTGCTGTTGGTTTTGGAGACAGGGTTTCTCTGTGTAGCCCTGGCTGTCCTAGAACTTGCTCTGTGGACCAGGCTGGCCTCAAACTCAAAAGATCTGCCTGCCTCTGCCTCCCGAGTACTGGCATTAAAGGCATGTACACCTGGTGGTAAGGTTGGATTTCCAACACCCTTGTCTCTTTTTCTTTTTTTAGTGTACCTATATTAAAATTTATTGGGGTGCTATTAGGGGAAAACATTTCTGGAGGGGTTGGATAATGGAAAAAGCTTGAACACTGTTATAAGTTAATCTCTTGGTCACATGCATTTCCCTTCACCACCAATTGTTATGCTGAGTAAAATATGTGGCATTTGGTATCTGAAAATTTTATAAGAACAGAATATTTCTAGGACAATAATCCCAGAGTAAGGTGACACATATCAGTTCTAAGCACGCAGTACCCAACACCCTTGTCTTAAATGCCTGTGACTCTAGCTCCAGAGGATATGACACCATCTCCTGGCCTTTGTAGGCACTCACACATGTGCTCATATACACACACACACAAATAAAACTAACTAGATGAGTTAAAACACTAATAGCAATGGAAACGGAAGCCGCTATGGGAACCTCTGGGATGCAGCCAAAGGACTGTTTACAGAGAAACTTTACAGCTACAAACACCTACCCTGAAGAAGACCGGCCTCAACTTCATCATCTAAACCATAAGAATGTAGGAAGACAGGGCCAAGAGGATGGCTCAGTTGGTAAAGTCCCTGCCAAGCAAACCTGAAAACATGAGTTCAGACCCACAGCTGTGTCTCTCTACCCTCAGCACTAGGGAGGGGAGGCAGCCAGGTGCAGCCCTGGGCTCCCTGGGCTTCCTGGGCTCCCTGGGCTCCCTGGGCAGCCAGCCTAGCAGACTGGTAAGTCCCAGATTCAGTGAGAGACCCTGACTCAAAATATAAGACAGTGAGTGGTTAAAGATGATGCCTAACATGAACATGTATAAACACACACATACACACATACACACACTACACACAGAGATACATACACACACCACACACACATACAATACACACAGATACATACATACACACACACTACACAGAAAGATACATACGTACACACACTACACACAGAGATACATACATACATACACACATATACACACCACACACATACACACACAAACATATACACACATGTACACACCACACATGCATACTGTCTTAGTCAGGGTTTATATTCTTGCACAAACATCATGACCAAGAAGCAAGATGAGGAGGAAAGGGTTTATCAGCTTACACTTCCACATTGCTGTTCATCACCAAAGGAAGTCAGGAGTGGAACTCAAGCAGGTCAGGAAGCAGGAGCTGATGCAGAGGCCATGGAGGGATGTAACTTACTGGCTTGCTTCTCCTGGCTTGTTCAAATTGCTTTCTTATAGAATCCAAGACCACCAGCCCATGGATAGCACCACCCACAAGGGGCCCTCCCCCCTTGATCACTAATTGAGAAAATGCCTTATAGCTGGATCTCATGGAGGCATTTTCTCAACTGAAACTCCTTTCTCTGTGATAACTCCAGCTTGTGTCAAGTTGACGCACAAAACCAGCCAGTACACATACACCTATACACATACACAATACACACAAAGATATATACATATATACATATATACATATACACATAAATGTACATATATACACACCACACACAAACATACAGACATACAAACATACATACACACACGGAAACATACATATATACACATATACACACACTATACACAGAGATACATACATACACACAGACATACACACACAAACATATACACACAACAAACATAGATATACAGACATGTAATATACATACATAGAAACATAAATATATATACATATATATATTATGTATATATATATACACACACATACAAACACACACACACACAGAGAAACTAAAAAGACACAATCAAGTCTAATGCAAACAGAGGTAAAATGGACTAGGAAAGCAGGAGAGAAGAACCTCCTACACTGCTTTTAAAAATAGTTTTGTTTTTAATTAAAAGGTCTGCAGAGACAGCTCAGTGCGTTAGGGCGAACACTGCTCTAGAAGAGGACCTGAGTTTGGTTCCCAGCATCTACGTGTAACTCCAGCTCTTGTGGATCTGATGCCTTCTTCTGGCCTTCACTGGTATCTGCATGCACACACTCATACATGTACACACACGCATGCGCGCACACACACACACACAACTCACACATATAAAAATAAACCTTTTTTTAAAAAAAAAAAATCAACAAAAATACTGAGATCATTTCTATAAGACTGACCAAGGAAAAGGATTTCAGACACTGAAACCAGAGGAGGGCGCATGATGTCACAAGGGCCTCTGCACAGCTGAGGTACACGAGGACATCCCACAGCAATGGCAGAGCCTCCCTGGGAGGGTCTAGGCATGGCAGCTGTTACCCTCCATCACGCCAGGTCTGACTCGAGAGAACAGTCCCACACTTGCCTTGAAACTTCATCTCGGAGAGGAGCTGGGCAACCATCGCCTGCATACTGTCAGGGAGCACGGCGGATTTCCTGCAGGTCCAGCCTCGGAGCTCACACCGGTGGGTCAGCACGTGCACCACAGAGGCCACCAGATCCTCTGTGAACTGGGAGATGCTTCACTGTTAAAGCCAAACCCTCCCCCACCCACACTCACCTGGCACATCACAGTGAAGATGGTGATGTCTATCTCTCAGTAACGATCACAGTGGACCACAGCGTGGGCGCCACTCACCCGGTCTAGCTCCTCATGGATTCTTTTTCTTTTCTTCTCTTTCCCTTTCTTTTCTTCCTTTTTTTTTTTTTTTTTTTTTTAGCATTTCACACAGCTCAGACTGGCCTCCAACTTACCACGGAGCTGAGGATGATTCTGCCCCTCCAGCCTCTACCTGCTAAGGGCTGGGATTACAGATGTGGGTCTCTACACTTGCTTCAAAAGCTGCTGTGGGCTTGGTGGATGTCATTCTCACCATGTGAGAACATCCCTAAACCCTCCTCCACTTTTTGTAAAGTTTTGACCAGGGTTTTACCAAGGTGCCTAGGCTGGCCTTTGACCCTCTTGAGTAGCTGGGATGTCAGATCTGTGCCACCAGGCCTGGTTTTCATTTTTCATTACACACTTAGCTCCCCTGAAAGTTTGCCAAATCCCTAGTTCAAGAGTTCCGAATTGGGCCAGGCGGTGGTGGCGCACGCTTTTAATCCCAACACTTGGGAGGCAGAGGTAGGTGGATTTCTGAGTTCAAGGCCAACCTGATCTACAGAGTGAGTTCCAGGACAGCTGGAGCTACACAGAGAAACCCTGTCTGGAAAAACAAACAAACAAACAAACAAACAAACAAAAGAGTTCCAAATCGGGCTGGCAAGATGGTTCGGCAGGTTAACTCTTCTGGAAGTCCAGAGTTCAAATCCCAGCAACCACATGGTGGCTCACAACTACCCATAATGAGATCTGACGCCCTCTTCTGGTGTGTCTGAAGACAGCTACAGTGTACTTAGTTATAATAATAAATAAATCTTTGAGCTGGACGGAGCAGGGACTGAGCTATCGGGAACAACCGAAGTGAGCAGAGGTCCTAAGTTCAATTCCCAACAACCACATGATGGCTCACAACCATCTGTACAGCTATAGTGTACCCATATACATATAATAAATAAATTTTAAAAAAAAGAGTTCCAAATCAACCAAACTGTTATGTGGACTCAGTTCCCTGAAGCTGGTCAGTATCATTATGTAAGCTGCTGTCCCAAGTCCCCCACCCATGGACAACAAGTATGTACCTTCTGGACATCTCTGGTTTTGGTAGGACCCTCTGCAGCTGAGATCATGTTCGTAACCATAAGGCCCTTCTCTTCACAGGTTCCTCTCAACAGCTGGGACAGGAATGTAGCGAACTGCTCCCTGGAAACATTGTTGCAGCTCCCGTGTACCCTGTCAGTTGGCTTCACCCTCCGCATGCCGTTATATAGTCTGGTGAGCATCGCTGGGGGAAGGGCCTCCTTGACATGCCTCTGTTGGGAACAAACAGAAGAGTGAGCTAAGCAGAGTTTACTGGGAAACAAGCTGACTACAAGACCCACAGGTTGAGAACCGCTGCTCTAGAGGATCAAGCTTTTGAATGGCTTTGAAGACAGTACCCATCCCAGGAGAAGCATGGCAGGCAGTCACCCTGAGGACATGGCCAGCTCTCCCCTCTTAAACTGAGACTTTGGTGTTGAGTGAGGACACTGTGAAATTCCCTGACCATATTGTAGAGGTGACAGATGGCTGAGACACCAGGTGTGGTCCGAGCCACCACCAGAAGGACGCAGCTCTTCTCCAATGTTACACATCAAGTTAGAAATGCCCTGAACGAGCCGGGCGGTGGTGGCGCACACCTTTGATCCCAGCACTTGGGAGGCAGAGGCAGGTGGATTTCTGAGTTTGAGGCTAGCCTGGTCTACAGAGTGAGTTCCAGGACAGCTAGGGTTACACAGGGAAACCGTGTCTCGAAAAACCAAAAAAAAAAAAAAAGAAATGCCCTGAATGCTGTCTCATCACAATTCATTCCGAGTTCCATCCCTCCCCCTCCATCCATCTTTCCTTCTGACCCTTCCTCCTGTTTTCTGAGACAAAGCCTTACTATGTAGTCCTGCACTAACGACTCGGCGACCTTCCTTAGTCAGCCTCCTGAGTGTGTGGACCACGGACATGCGAGACCATGCCGGGCACCAGGTCCTCACTTTAGTACACATAAGACTCTGTATGTTTTCACCTGTGGTCCCAACAACTTGGAGGGCTAAGGGGGGAGAACCACTTATCAAGGCCAGCCTGGACTATACAGTGAGTTACAGGCTAGACCAATGTTGGCTATACACCAAGACTGTCTCAAAAAAACAGGGTAAGAGTATTGTTCACCCATGGCTCATGGCTACTTTCTACCCTACGAGGACAGATTGGGGTAGCTGTGACAGTCATGGAGCCAACCATACCAAAAACGGGCCTTTCAACCTAAAATCAGTTTTTTAGCGCTTGGCACAACTGCAGACCCTAAATCCCCTCCATGTGGTCGCTCTTGCCTTCAGTGCCTCCAGAGAGAATGTCCTCGTTGCCACACTGCCTTCACTAGTTGACAGGGCAGCAAACAGCCTGTCCACTTCAGCCTGCTCCTCGGGCAAGAACCTTAAGTCCATCTTCTGGCCGGACAGGCTTTTGGCATTCCCCATCTTGCCTGCTTTCTGGAACTCTCTGCAGACCAGAAAGAAAGAGAAGCCACAGCATGAGAGTCACAGCGTGAGAGCCACAGAAGTATTGAGGGCCCATGGTCAGGGACTGACGGCTCACTGCAAAATGCAGCTAAAATACTTTTGATGGAAATTTTAATCTGATGGGGTGGAAATTAACATCGGACACACATGACGTCCGAAGGTCCCCGAGTCAACTGAAGCAATCTGGATTCCTTCTGAAAACACACTCCTTGGCTCTGGTGTGGTGGCACACCACACCATTCAGGAGTGTGTTCAATCCTACCATTCAGGAGATTGAAGCAGGGGTGCTGGAGGCTGTGAGCCTGAGGCCAGCCTGAGCTACATAGTTATGTTTTGGCACTTCTTTTTCGTGGCTGTATAATATGCCATTGTATGGACATACCACATTTTGTTGTTACCAGTCACTAACTGGCAGGCATCTGAGCTGCTTCCACTGTAGGGGCTGTTAGAGATAGTACTGCTGCAACCCCGTCTACTTGGGCCCCTCTTTTTCAGGTTTCTATATTCCACCCACGGGCTTCAAGCCTCAGACACGACGGGACAGTGGAACTTTGATATCTTCAGGAGCTGCCATCTTGTTCTCCAATTTACATTCCACCAGCCCAGCACAAGGTCCCATGCTCTCCACATCCTTGCCAATCTTTGTGCTTTGCTGTCTTTTGCGGGTTGGGGGCCCTGCTCCTGACAGGCTTCCATGTTACCAAGTTTCCCCTGAAGATATGTCCCTCCAGAGGGCTCACAAAGGTGAGCTGGAAGTGGGGCTCATTCAACACTACCCCTATACACCAACATTCAATCTAACTGCTTTAAAGATTCTCAGTGGCAGCTCCAGACCGCACTCCTCAACCAGGACGACGGGCTGGCCTCACTTTGAAAGTGGACAGACAGCAGTATGGCTGAACCCCATCCCTCCAGAGACACAGCCTGTGTAGTCACACTGAGCAGACCCACTGGGGACTGCCACCCTAAGCAGCAGCTCAGCCATCTGGGACTCAAGTTATCGGTGGCTGCAGCTGAGTTTTAAAAAGCCACGGACTTCCAGGTGTTGGGATCACCAGATACAATGTTGCGGCTGTTTAGGGAAGGGGAGGGGCAACTGCTTAGGAGGGGGGACCATGAAGAATAATGTGCTTCAAGGCAGCTAGAAGGGTAGACTTCCAGTGTCCAGGGTGACAGCTATGCCGGTCACCCAGACTTTGAAAGCACAGCAGGGGGTCGGGGTCGGGGAAGCATTGCTTCTGCAGTTCACTGAAACCATCCGACCACCGGAACGTCGTGGTGACCCCGTGAAGTGTCCTGAGGCAGGGTTAGGGCAATAGCAACGGAAAATGCCAACACAGCTCCAGTCCTGGAGTCAGAGCTGCAGACCAGGGTGTGAGGAGAACTCCACCAAAGGGGACAGTGCAGTGATTCAGTATCTCAATTTCTGCCCAAGAAGTAAGAGGGTACAGAAGGGCTAGGACATAATTAGGAAGAGTGGTTAGCAGCCATGGGAACAGGGAGAGACAGACGCTGGCTCGTGTGGGTACATACATGGTGCCCACTCTCATCTGTGCAGCCTGGCCTTGCCCTGTATGGGGGGGGGGGGCTTAATGATGCCACTGCTGCAGACTGTCTGTGTGCCACAGGAGAGTGAGAGCCCGTCCCCTGCCACAGTACAGAGTGGCTATTGGCTGGCACACACTAAACTCACTAAGGGCCGAAGGCATAGCACACCTGGCAGCCCCGGGCCTTTCGAGGCATCACCTGTGGCTACAAGAGGTCTCAAGTTTTACTTCTCCCGTACCAAAAGGTGTGTGGATTTACCAAAGTCACCAAAAACTTTGCCACCATTTCTCCCTGAACCCTCCTGCAGATGACAGACCCGTGACAATACACCCAGGCGTATGATATTCCACCCACAGGCTGGGCTTTAAGCCTCAAAGCACCCCGCTGTCCCCCTCCTAGAAAATCTGAAGGAAGCCTGGCCTGGTGGTGACATCCGTAATCCAGGCACTTGGGAGGCTGTGGCAGGGTAGTGAGTTCAAGGCCTGGCCTGGGCTACATAGTAAGGTCTTCTCCCTCTCAATCGATCAATCTAGAAGCAAGCAAGCATCCAAAGGCCTGAGGGCTCCTGACAGCTGTGCCTCAAGTAATCTACTAAGGGAATGGTTTGCAGACAGTAGCCCCCTGTCAGGGATGGAGGTTCGAGGACTGCTGGTGGCTGCTCCTACCCTGGCAAGCTCCCAATGGCTTGTGAGATAAGACATACCTTCTCAGGGAGGCTTCCTTCCTCCTTGTTGGCCCTCGTTATCCTTCTCTACCTCCTGTTTCCAACTGTTTGGCACTCACAACTTTTCCTGAAAACTTTTCCCCTCCTCCACCTCACCTCCAAGACTCTGCATAGACCCTGTGCCACCCTGTCCTCCGAACCACTAGCTTGGTGCTGCTAAGTCCCCTGACTCCAAGGAGACTCTGCCAAGTGCCACAAGCTGATTCCTTCTCATCCTCTAAGGACCTTCCTGGTAGTTCCCACCCCGGGGGGTGAACTCTTCCCTCTCCCTGTCCTTCCCTGTCCCCCATGGTGTCCCCATGTCCCCAACACCTGACCCTAGAGTCCTTCCCTCAGGCCATGCCTGGCTCCTGACTCCAATCTGAAGGCCACAAAAAGGGACTTTGTTTCAAGACCATCCTCCTGTGCCTTAGCCTGAGGTAACGGGACATGTGTACTGATGTGTGGTGTTCCTCTACAGCCTCTCGGGAGATGGCTTGCTCTCTGTCATAGCTAATCTTGCCTGGCAACGTTATGAATTTGGAACCACCCAGGAGACATAGTTCTGGGTGGGTCTGTGGAGGATTTTTTGAGATTAGGTTCATTGACATAGGAAGACCCACCCAAACTGTGGGTGGCGCCATTCCCTAGGCTGGGGGCCTTGATTGAATAAGCGGGAGAAAGCCAGCTGAGCACCAGTGTTCCTCTCTCTCTCTCTCTCTCTCTCTCTCTCTCTCTCTCTCTCTCTCAGCTTCCTGACTGTGGGTGCTGTGTGACCAGCTGCCTCACGCTCCTGCTTCCATCCTCTCCCCCCTGGGATGGGCTGTACCCTCAAACTGTGAGCCAAAATCAATCTCTTCCCTCTTAAATAGCATCTGTCAGGTGTTTGGTCACAGTGACAGAAAAGGTCGATGTCACCTTCTCCCTCCATTTTGTGAGTTTCCTAATGCTAATGCTCGACCAGGGCCTAAGAAGCCCCCAAGGGCTCAAGCCCACCCTGACCCCACGAGAACCTCATGGTCAGCACCACCTGCCCCACTATGCCCTGCCTGCCCCTGCACAGTAATATCAGCTGCATAACCCACGGCCTGCTAGTGCTAACCCATAGCAGTGGGAGGTTGGGGGATGATTTACTGAGAAAGTATTTGCTAAACCCCAGGGCTTGAACAGAAAACTAGCCAGGGGCAGCACAGGACAGGACCAGATGCCAGGACAGAGCCAGAACCAGGCTGCTTGGTGGGGAAGGTGGAGGGAGAGGAAGGGCAGGTTTGGAGCCCACAGCTCAGGGAGGACTGGGGAAGAGATCCCGAGAACACAACTCTACCCTCTGTACCAGCCCAGCCGCTACAGCTGTCTCCATTCAGCAGCAGCAAGAACCCACACTCTCCCTCCAGGCTGCAAGCTCGTCAGTTTCCTGGAGAAAGGTCTTTGATGTGTCAGGGGCAGGTTCTGTCTGCTGCACAGGACCTCCATGGGGACCCCCATGGGGTAGCTTTCCCCTGGCAACTTATGTTACTGTAAGGTCAGTGTTAGAAAGGGGGTTTTGTAACCCTCCTGGCTTGAGGGCTGCCTCTCATAACCACACCTCTCTGCCCACCTCCTGCTATTTGCCACGCCTGGCTCCTGGTTCCAGTTACATTGGAAGTCCCGCCTCTACAGAGACCAAAGAAGCCGCTGATTGGGCCCGCATGCTGACGAACTTGGGGGAGGGGTTTTGCCTCATCTATTCTACCTGTTGGCTTGTAACAAAGAGATTATTAAATTCAAGCTGGCAGGGTGACCATACCTCCTTAATGCTGTCTAATTTTTATAGAGCCTTCCATGTGGGTAAGGTATAATTATGGCTATCCTACCTCCTCCCAACTCCATATTCCAGGTAACCCATTGTTTAACGTTGCCGCTGGACAGCAACAGGTTTGAGCCAGGCGGTGGTGGCGCACACCTTTATTCCCAGCACTTGGGAGGCAGAGGCAGGTGGATTTCTGAGTTTGAGGCCAGCCTGGTCTACAGAGTGAGTTCCAGTACAGCCGGGGCTACACAGAGAAACCCTGTCTCGAAAAAACAAACAAAAAAAAAAAAAAAAAAAGAAAGGGGGGGAGGGGAGATGCTCATATCCACCGGGCAGAGGCCAGGGACCAAACAGGAGAGACTCTTTAAAGGTCACTCACAGTCCTGGCCATCCTCCACATGGGGCCTGAGCTCTGCAGTGGCAATCTGGACATAGGTGGCCTCCCCGGACACTTTTCCCATAACACTGGGCAGATGACTTTCCCACCGGAGCACAATCAGGGGGCAAGCCTTTGCCCGACCAGATCTAAGTCTCCTAAACCCACCTGTGCACTTCCTCGAACATTCCAGTCTCAGCAACAGTCCATCCTCAATATTCCACCGCCCTGAATAGCTAATCAGGTCCTTCTTCCCCTCCCCCGCCCCGCCTCCCCAGGTGAGCCATTCCTGGAGGAGCCCAGCCTCTCCCCAGTTGTGAAACCCCATCACCAACTCAGTACTACCCACACACACAGCCTTAAAAGGAGCTTGGCTGGCCGTGCTTTAATAAGCGTGGGTGAGCTGGGCAGTGGTGACCTACACCTTTAATCCCAGCCCTTGGAAGACAGAGACAGGTGGATTTCTGAGTTTGAGGCCAGCCTGGTCTACAGAGTTCCAGGACAGCCAGGGCTACACAGAAACCCTGAATCAGGAAAAAAAAAAAAGGGGGGGGGGGTAGGTGAATCATTTAACATCAGGCTGTAAGACTGAAGGAAGCTATGCTTCCCGGAAATCTAAGACAGACACAGATGGTTCCACGAGAATAGAAAGGAAAGGAGCTCTTTGCGTTTGTCACAGAGAATGGGACAGCCCCAAGCTCCTGGTGGCAGACTGGAGTGTGGCTCAGATTCTTCCCATAGGGCCTCCAAGAGATCATGACACTCTGATTCCTGGGGTCAACGGCCACAACCCCATCTGAACAGCCACACCAAGCCAATGTTCGAGTCCTGGAACCTATTGGGGCCTCTGCAGCTGGCAGCCCTCCATCTGTCCCAGCACCCCCGCAGCGGTGCAAGCCAGGACACCTTCCTCGCCTCCCCCTAACTTGGTTTTGAGCTCACCTCTGAAGGAACCCTTGTCTTAGAAAACAAGCAGGCCCACGGATCCCTTCAGATCCCAGCTTCACCCTTCCCAGGCACTCTCTGCTTGTCTGACAGTAGTCTTATTGTGGGAAGACTCCTCGGGGGCTGCTCAGGCCACCCCGAAGGCCTCCCTCCCTTCCCTGAGCTATCCCCAGCCTGGCCCAGGCCTCCCTCCCTCCGGCTCGCCAACCTTGGCCTACAGGGACCGACCTCCTTCCGGTGCGTCCAAGGCAGCAAGGTTGCCCGGGTCGCCCAGCCCATTCCCTAGCAACAGCGTTGACGGACGGTCATGAGCACCAATTGAAGAAGGGCCATTTAGGGGATGGAACCCGAGTAAGATTTTAACCAATGGGATTGTAGCTCACAGGGAGTAGGCGGAGCTTGGGATCGGAGAATTTGAGTCCGTAACAGAGGAACACCTGGGGATGGCTGACCGTGGCTCAGGTTCTGCAAAGGCTGGGCGTGGGGCTTGAGGAGGTACTGGAAAGCTGCTGAAGGGCTGGGAGCGGATCAGGAGGGCTTAAATGCAAGGAGCTGATAGAAGGTGGCTTCCAGCAAGGGAGCTGGGAGCAGAGGAGCTGAGAGCAATGTAGGGATGCTGGGAGCAGGGGAACTGAACAGAAGGCCTGAGCTGGGGCTAGCGCCCCCCTCCCCCGAGTACTAGGGTAGAAAAGCTGACTTCCTTACCTCCTGAAGTCCATTGCTCTGGCCAATAGAGCATTTGACACACAAAAGCAGATTCCAGTAGATCTCGTGCCCAGGAATGTGATAGCTTGCTGTCAGCCCTACCAGGCCCTTTTCTGGTGCTGGTGACAGACACAACAGAGGCAAGGTACAGGAAAGCTCCAGAATTCTCAGCAGTGATGAACCCACTGTCAGGCAGCCTCTTCCTGTGAACTCCACTGTCCGAGTGGCGCAAGGGGGCTCCTCCCAGTAACAGAAGCTGCTGTCTGAAATGGTAGCTGGAAAAATGACACCAGAGGCTGGAGAGGTGGCAGAGTAGTTAAGAATACTTGCTGCTCTCGCAGAGGATGCAGGTGAACCCACACTTCAGCTCAGGCCTGCGTGTAACTCCAGTTCCAGGGGATCTGACACCCTCTTCTGCCTTCCAGAGACATTGCACATGCGGTGCACAACACCCACACGTTATATCCTTGTTGTTGCAACACCCACACGTTATATTATTGTTGTTGTTGTTGTTGTTGCTGTTGTTGTTGTTGTTGTTGTGACACCAACCCAGCTGAGTGTAGTCGCATACACTTGTAATCTGAGCACTCCAAGAGGCTTAGACAGGGGGATTGCTGCAAGTTTGAGGCCATCCTGGTCTACACAGTGAATTCCAGGCCAGCCTGGGATACAGAGATTGAAAGTTTTGAAAAGGAGGGTAGAGAAGAGAGAGCAAAAGAAAATGGGCAGCTAGCTCCCCCTAGCGGACTGAAGTCACATGTGCACCAGAAGCCTTTCGCTCAGCCAAGCTCCACCTAGCGTTTGTTTGCAGCATTCCACAACCATCTTAACCCCAAGACATCTTGAATTGACTTGACCCCACCCTCATATGAGCCCCTGCGAAAACGACCAGAGTCAGTGGGCGGAGCCTCGAGCTGAGGCCATCATGCGGGAATGAGACTGAGGCAGCCTTTGGGTCCTCCAGGGCATCATGGGTTACCAGTCTGTGACCTATGGAAAGGTGTCAGGCCCCTTCCTTCCCCTTAGCACCCTCCTCCTTCATTCAGTCCCCACCTGGCATGTATAAACTAAGGAGAGAGGGTGCGACGGAGATGGAGACGACGTGGCTGTGGATATAAGCTGGGGGTTGGGTCAGTGACTGACATGGAGAGGAGCTCCATGTCAGTGACATGTTCAGGGGCTACTAGCAAGAAATCAGATAGGTTATAAAGATCCCAACTGGATATCTAGGGTTGAGAGTTCGTCCAAGCACGCTAATTTCTATCATGGTTCAACCACCTTTCCAGGCTTTTCATAATCAGAAGCCAGGGCCCTGTGCTGAGCCAGGGCTCAGAGAGGTTAAGTGAAGTCACACACACACACACACACACACAGGAACACACAACTGGGACACAGGCAGTCTTGGTGCCAAACTGAGGGCTCTTCCCATTGTAACCTGGCATGGTGGGCTGGCAGTCATTGCCAAAGAAGAGGCTGCTCTGTGGGTTTGGATTTTTGGAGCCTGTTGTTACTGTCCTCACCTCATATGCCACAGCGTGCACATCCGAGGACAACTTGTGGGAGTTGGATCTCTCCTTCTACTGTGTGGGTGCCTGGGATTCAACTCATGTCACCAGACTTGGTGGCAAGCTACTTTACCCACGGAGCCTGACTGACCCTGTGGTTTTTCAGTGTTTGCTATTATTTTGAGGTGAGGTGTCTCCCAACCTTCAGTCCTGCCTCTCCCTCCGAGGTGCTGGGATGACAGGTGTGTCCAGCCTTGTTTCTAGAGGCCCTGTGAGATCTCCCACGTGGCGGGCAGGGAACTCGAGGGAAGTCGCAGAAGTCCTTGAAAAGGGCATCTGAAAATGGCTCAGTCCAGGGACTCTTCTACTGCATTCTGAAGCAGGTGACCCAGCGTGTACATCCTTCTGCTGGGCAGAGAGAGCCCTGGCAGGAGAATTCTGCACAGAAAATGCCTGCTGCATAGGACAAGGATCACAGCTCAAGGTATCAGAGCCAGATGTGAAAACCGTGGAAAGGGGTCTCTCTCTCTCTCTCTCTCTGCACCCTCGTTCCTGGAGGCTGCCTACACATGGCTTGCTGCTCTGCCCACTGGACCGCCCTGCCACTTCCTGGCTGGCTGGCTGGCTGCTATCTTTACTCTGTGTCTTCTCAGTGACCACAGCCATCCTAACAGAGCTATCATCAGGACAACCTTCCCTGAAAGACTCTCAAGGCTTCCTGCTGCAGTTCACGAGACGCCCCCCTCCCTTTTTTCCAAATTCACCTGCCACCAAACTTCTAATGTCAGCCAAGGCTGCCCTCCTCCCTTTAGGACAGCCAGCCTCAGCTACTGCCACTGCCTGGAACTCCTCAGCCTTTCCTTGCCCAGCTTCCCCCTGAGCACAAGAGCCCCACACGGCCACGGTCAGACCTGCCCATCCCGTGACCCCTGAACTGTCTTCTGCATCTCTCTTACCTCTGTTACTGCATGGCCTGGCTGTACCTCTCATCTATTCCCCATGAAGGCACCTGTCAGCCCTGCCACTGTCCCCTCAGCAGGTGCCAGTGCCTAGCCATCAGGACGTGACCAACGGCTCATAGTGAGACGGGCAAGCCTGCTGCCGAGGGTGAGTGCAGAAGGACCTGCACTGTTTGGCAGAGGAGCCAAACAGTGAGAGCCCATGGGCTTCAATAGGTGGTTGGGAAGCCACCAGCCATGTGAAATCTGGGAGCATAAGGCCAGCAGGAGGGTACCAAAGGGGACCACGAGGTCAGAGGCAGAGGGAGACCTGGGCCAGGCTCAGACAGAGCAAAGTTGCATGCTCCCCAAAATGGCCCTGCTCTGATCCCTAGCCCCTGTGTGTGTGCCACCTCCCAAAGCCAACGACCTCTGTGAGTGGGAGTGAGTCTAGGTTTGTAATGGTTTGCATATGCTCGGCCCTGGGAGTGGCACTATTGGGAGGTGTGGTCTTGTTAGAGTGGGTGTGGTCTTGTTAGAGTGGGTGTGGTCTTGTTGGAGTAGGTGTGGTCTTGTTGGAGTAGGTGTGGCCTTGTTGGAGTAGGTGTGTCACTGTAAGTATGGGCTTTAAGACCCTCATCCTAGCTGCCTGGAAGCCAGTCTTCTGCTAACAGCCCTCAGGTGAAGATGTAGAACTCTCAGCTCCTCCTGCACCATGCCTGTCTGGACACTGCCATACTTCCTGCCTTGATGATAATGGATTGAACCTCTGAACCTGTAAGCCAGCCCCAATTAAATGTTGTCCTTATAAGAGCTGCCTTGAGCTGGGCGGTAATGGTGCACGCCTTTAATCCCAGCACTTGGGAGGCAGAGGCAGATGGATTTCTTGAGTTCGAGGCCAGCCTGGTCTACAGAGTGAGCTCCAGGACAGCCAGGACTACAAAGAGAAAGCCTGTCTCAAAAAAAAAAAAAAAAGAGTTGCCTTGGTCATGGTGTCTGTTCACAGCAGCAAAACCCTAAGACAAAGACCTTGAGAGGTGCAGAGAGCTTCTCAGATGACCCCAGCATCTCAGGAGGACCCAGTTCATAATACTGTGAGCATAGTGTTTATACCTACAAGCCCTGCTCTCAGGAGGCAGAGGCAGGATGATCAGAAGTTTGAAGTCATCCTTATCTATGTGAAAAGTTCTAGGGCAGTGTGGAATGTGACAGCTCTCTTACAAACAAACAAAACAACAAAACAAAACAAACAAACACAAAACCAGCTGAGCAGTGGTGGGTGGTGCAGTGGTAGTCCCAGCACTTGGGAGGCAGAGACAGAGGAACCTCTGAGTTCGAGGCCAGCCTGGTCTATAGAGTGAGTTCCAGGATAGCCAGGGTTACACAGAGACACAGAGAAACCCTATCGCAAAAAAAGAAAAAAAAATTAAAACCACACATACAACAACAACAACAAACAGTACTGTGAAACAAAAAGTAAAACCAAAAACATGTACCCTGCACTTGCCCTGCTGTAGACCTTAACGGATTGGAATTGCTCTCAATGTAGTGACTCTGGGACCTGGCTGTTTACAGGCTGACAGAAAAAATATATAGGAAAAGCTTTGGGGTAGGGGTGGGGGACTCTCTGAGGGGGAGGCAGCCGATCCTAGTCATCCCCAAACAGGACTGGGGAGACACAACAAAAAATGAAGCCATCCCCCAAATGTCAGTTAGAATGGGACGTATCAGCTCTGTGTCTAACTCAAATGCAGAGGGAGGCCGCTGCTCAGGAGTCCTGACCTTGCTCTTGAGGGATTTCCTCCCCTGGAGAAAGAGTCACCAGAGGGCAAGAGACAGGCCCCTCCACTTTCTGCACCACAAATCTTTGGGAGAGCGCTTCCCGAGTACAGCAATGTCATATCGCCTTTTGTCCACAAGGGGGAGCTCATGCTTTCTGCAAAGTAAACTGCTACAGAACTGTCTTTAAAACAAACAAAAGCCAGGCGGTGGTGGCACAAGCCTTTAATCCCAGCACTTGGGAGGCAGAGGCGAGGCCAGCCTAGTCTACAGAGTTCCAGGACAGCCAGGGCTATACAGAGAAACCCTGTCTCCAAAAATCAAAAAAAAAAATCAAAAAAACTTGGCTTTGCAGGGCCTGATGGCACGCACCTGTCATTCCAGCACTCAGAAGATGACACGGGTAGGTCAGAGTTCGATTCCAGCCTCAGATATGTGAACCCTGTCTCAAATCATCACTATGATAGTTCTTTAAAAAGAGAAAGGAGAAAGTGGGGGTTGGAGCAATGGCTTGTCCGCAGGATCCAGGTTTGATTCCCAGCACTCACATGGCAGCGTAGTGATGAATTTGAACTTTTGATTTCTTTGAAAAACACATGGGGGCTGGAGAGATGGCTCAGCAGTTAAGAGCACTCACTGCTCTTCTGAAGGTCCTGAGTTCAAATCCCAGCAACGACCTGGTGGCTCACAACCATCCATAATGAGATCTGACGCCATCTTCTGGGGTGTCTGAAGACAGCTGCAGTGTGCTTACATATAATAAATAAATAAATCTTAAAATAAATAAATATAAATATAAAACAAAAAAACACAGAAATATGGGAACATGGTGTCATTCTAATCCCAGGTGTGAGATATGGGGCTGCTTCAGACTGTCCACCGCAGCTGACTTTGATGACCCTGTGCTCTGCTAGCTTGGTGTTGCCAGCTGCAGATAGTTTCTGTGATTATGTGCTGTTTGAAATTCTGGGGACTTTTTAGAGAGTATATAAATGCTCGCCCCCATGAGACCCGGTGGGTTGCTGATTGGTGGTGGCAGTGGTGGCTGTTGTTGGTATCATGGTTTTTTATTTCTTTTATTTTTTTAATATTTACTTATTTTTTTTAATGTGTATGAGTACACTGTAGCTGTACAGATGGCCATGAGCCATCATGTGTGTGGCTACTGGGAATTGAACTCAGGACCTGCTCGCTCCGGCCCTGCTCCGGCCCCGCTCTGGCCCAGGAAGAGGGCATCAGGTCTCATTACAGGTGGTTGTGAGCCACCAGGTGGTTGCTGGGATCCGAACTCAGGACCTTTGGAAGAGCAGTCAGTGCTCTTACCCACTGAGCCATCTCACCAGCCCCTGGTATCAGTTTGTTTAGCAGTCATGTAACAACAAAGAGAAATGAGACATCCTGACAGCGAAGATCAAACTTGTGCCAAGGAGGCTGGGTGGTGGTGGTGCACGCCTTTAATCCCAGCACTTGGGAGGCAGAGGCAGGTAGATTTCTGGGTTCGAGGCCAGCCTGGTCTGCAGAGTGAGTTCCAGGACAGCCAAGGCTATACAAAGAAATCCTGTCTCAAAAAAACAAAAACAAAAACAAACTTGTCCCAAGGAACTCGAGGCCCCTGATCAACAGGAAGTAGCCTAACAGTAACATTGCCCCTTTCCGACCCCTGACTTTATTCAGGGATCTCTTTTCTTTCTTGATCCCTTTTTCTCAAGAAAAAGGGTGGAGGAGGCTGGAAACCGCAAAGAAGCCTAGGACAGTAACGTGGCAACTCGCAACCATCTGACCCAGCTGTCAGGGGACCCAACACCTTCTTCTCGCCTCCAAAGACACTGCGTGTATGTGCTCTGCCTGACACCTTATCGGAGTCCCACCCTAATCAGATCCCCCGAGTCTGTCCACACTCCTCCCATCTTCCTTTCTGCCTAGAAGGAGCTCCTCATCTCTCCCCATCATCCCCACCCCTGCTCAGGCCTCTGCTTAAATATGCCCCTCTCAGAAGCTTCCCACCTGCCCGAGGCTCCACAGTCATGGCCCTGACCCAGCCCTGAGCTGGAGGGACAGCAGATGTCTGTGCTGACAACCCAGGGCATGGGCAGACCCCTCAGGGAGAAGGGGAGAGCCTTGGAGGGCTCTCTGCCTTCCATTGCTGTCCCCGCAGGGTCTCCAGCCCTCCTATTCTGTCTCTGCGCAGTCACCATGTGACCCAGCGAAGGCTGGCTCTGTGGTGTCACACTGCGTACAGCCCACACACCTCACAGGGTGAGACTCTGCTTCTGTTTTGTGAAGCCCGGGTCTCTTGTCTTCCTCCAAAGCCATAAATGGTGACAAAGTCGCTCAGTCGCTGAAGTCCCCTGCGTGTGGCACAGCTGGGAGAGTTTGTGGCTTTGCTAAGAGAGGCCCATGGCCGCCTGTTCACCTGTGTCACTGAAAGGAGACATTGCCTTATACGGCCAAGAGCAGCCACCCACCAGCCACCAGGCGAAGACCTGGGAGAGCGGAGGAAGTGTTCAGTTTCACAAGAGGCTTGTGAGACCTCTGTGCTGTCTGTCCTCTTCCCTTCTGTCTAACTCTCTACAGAAGGGCCAGGGTGCCTAGGACCACCAAGAGTCAGGTAAGTGTTCAAGTTAAATGAGGCCGTTCAACTTCTGGCCCGGTGGTTAAAATGAACCATACCCAGGCTAGAGCAGGGAAAGAGGAATCTTATTTATCCCTCAAACAACTCTGTAGGGGACTAGGCAGCCTCGTCATTCCTACTCAGGGGCCATGGCTGGAAGATCAGTAGCTGGTCCACCAAGCAAGCAGCCAATGGGGGAGGCAGCATAGCAACTCTGCCTCAAGGGTACCCATGCTAGAGAGACACCCTGAGGGCTGCAGCCCTGCCGATGTCACAGCTTCCACGGGATGAACTTGGCTATTGGAAGAACTGAGCTGGGAGTATGACGGGGAAACACACACTAGCGTTGGTGTTAAAATACAGGCCAGTGAGAGGGCTTGGTGAGTCAAGGGGCTTGCTACCAAGCCTGATGACCTCGGTTCAATCCCCTGAACCTACATAGTAAGAGAGTACTGACTCCTACAGATTGTCCTCTGACTTACACACACACACACACACACACACACACACACACACACACACACACACACACACGAGAGAGAGAGAGAGAGAGAGAGAGAGAGAGAGAGAGAGAAACAGAAAGAGACAGAGAGAGACAGAGAGAGACAGAGAGACAGAGACAGAGAGACAGGGAGGGAGTGGGGGAGGGGGAGAGAGAGAAAGAAAGATGTAACTTAAAATTTTCAAAGATGTTAAAATGTCTTGGATTTTAAGACCATGTTGAAATAAAAACAACTTCCTAGGACATTTTGAAGATAATTTTGCAGGGTCTTACATACCCTTAATGCCGCTTCCCTGGTGAGGAACTTTACATCAGACACACAATATCCAAACCAGGATAGACAATGGGTATGACACATTGGGCTAGTCCAGACATTGCCCTAGGAGTACAGATGGGGCAGCCTTGGCTAAAACAGACAAAAACCTATCCTCTCACCAGAGAGATCTGCTTGTACTGCCCCCCACCCCAATGCCTTTCCTGCTTACTCCGTCCCTCAATGCATTTATCTTTGTGGAGTCCATGCTGGAACTGCATCCAGATGCATGGCCTTCTAGAAGAGACACCACTCAAATTAACTACACGGTGTAGGAAACACGGGGGAATTCATGCTCCCACCAGGTATGCTGTTTCTCTCTAGAGTTCAGATGTTGGCAGGGCTCCTGGGTGGGAGCTGGGGAGAGCGTTGTTAGTAGGATTCTTACCATGCAACCATGAGAACTTGATTCTGATCCTCAGATATATGTTTAAAAAAAAAAAAAAGCCGGCTGGTAGTGTGTGCTCGTAATTCTAACTCCAGAGGGCGGAGCAGAAACAAGTCAGCACACATCTCAACAGAACGAGGTCAGCAGTGCCTGAGGAATGACACCATGGATGCTTTCTGGTCTCTGCATGCGTGTGGACACATGTGCGCCTCTGACTGGCCCACATGTAGAAGTTCAGACCCCAGATGCTACTGCCTTCCCTAGGGGAGACCTGGGGACAACCAGGCCTATAAAGTCATTATTGTATGACTGGCCCTCCATCCGCACAGCTATTGAGTACCCACTATGTGCAGGGAGGGAGGAGATCTGAAGCAGCACCTCCCCTGCCCCCATTAAAATGTGGTAAAAGTGAGCAGAGGGGTCAACTGCACAAAACGATTGAGGCAGGGGTGTTGCTCAGAACGCTGAGTTGTTCCCACTGCCTCACAGACAGCGTCTGGGCATGGATTGGCAGGTCAGATGGAGCAGGCGACTGTGGCAGACTCATAAAGACGCCATCTGTTAGCCCTGGCGAGAAGCGTGGGGAGGAACCGGCCCTGCCCACACATTGATCAGACTTCAGAACAGGGGCGGGAGCGGGAATACACTGTGATGTTCCAGGCTGCCCGTCTGTGGTTCTGCTCTACAACAGCCCTACGGCTTGAACACCCAGATCCATCCTCAAAACTCAGCGATGCTATTTGGGCAAGCTCACCTGGCTGAGCCCGCCATGAGAGCCTGGTGTGTGAGTCCCCCAGTTGGGCGTTTGGGGGAGAGTTAGCTGGGGAGCAGAGCCCTGTCAGCAGAACAGCAAGTCTTTCCAGGGCAGACCTCAGCACAACTTCCTGATGCTTAAGAGAATGGGGCCTCCACCTCTCCCCTCTTCCCTGAGAAATACTCTGCCTGGTGTCACACCACCCTGCAGACCCTCCACAGACCCGCTGAAGTGTGAAGAGAAGCCCAGATCCGCACATAAACCTCACTGCATGCACATCCTAGATACCGCACATGCGCGCGCGCGCGCGCGCACGCGCACACCAAGCACACTCCACACACACCCTCACACACACCACAACTCTCTCTCTCTCTCCCTCTCCCTCTCCCTCTCCCTCTCCCTCTCTCTCTCTCTCTCTCTCTCTCTCTCTCTCTCTCACACACACACACACACACACACACACACACACACTACCAAGGCATTTTCTTTCTAACACACAAGCACAGTAAACTGTTAAAAAGTCTGAGAGATTAGAAAAAAGAAAATTTCAGCCATGCCTTAGAGCTGTCATTCCAACAGTTCAGGAATCTGAGGCAGGAGGATTGAAAGTTCAAGGCCAACTTGGGCAACTCAGACTGTCTCAAAATAAACAGCAAGAGAGAGAGGGAGAGAGAGAGGGGGGAAAGAGAGAGAGAGAGACAGAGAGACAGAGACAGAAAGAGAGAGAGAGACAGAGAGAAAGCATTGGGTACATAGATCAGTGGGAAAAGGCTTGAAGGGGGCTTGGTTTGCAAAATACCTAGTGCATGAAAGAAAGAGAAAGAAGTGGTGGAGGGAGGGGGGAGAGGGAAGAAGAAGAAAGGAAGAAACAGAAATATAATCTCATCTCTACCCAGGGCTCCCACAGCAGCTGCCACTGGGGCCCCGTGGGGTTCCCACACTTCTGTGAACACACATTCACATTCACCTGCTCCCCTTCTTCTCTGGGCACCACCACAGTGTCTCACCCTGTGCCCTTTCCCTCCCTGCAACCGCACACAAACCTACACTCTCCCAGTAGTGAAGGGAGTGGAGGGAGGGCATGGTCCTGTAACAGCTGATCCCTCCTGGGGGGTGGGGGGAGGCAGCAGTTACTCTGCCCAGCTTTACACACAGGCCTGTACCCACAATCCTTGCCTGGGTATCTTTATACCGAGTCTAATATTTATACAGAGGGTCTACTATCTTTATTTGTACAGAGAGGTTAGATCTGTAGGTTTCATGAGCCAATGCCCAAAGCACAGGGCATTAAAAAAAAAAAAAAAAAGGAAAAAAAAAAAAAAAAAAAAGGTTAAAGAAAAAGAAAATGAAAAAGGTATTTTTTTTCCTAACTCACAAGCACAGTAAACTGTTAAAAAGTCTGAAAGGAGTCTAGAAAAAGAAAATCTCAGGCCCCAGAGCTGTCATCCCAACAGCTCAGGAGTGTGAGGCTGGAGGATGGAAAGTTCAAGGCCAATCTTGTCATTTGTCATTACCCAACTCTTATGCTGGATGTGGTGGGGCACACTTTTAATCCCAAAACACAGAAGCAGGCAGACTTTCATGAGTCTAACCCCAGCCTGGTCTGCATAGCAAGTGTCAGGCCAGCCAGGACCACATAATGAGATCACGTCTCAAAATACAAATTTAAAAAAAAAAATTATCGCTGGGCGGTGGTAGCACATGCCTTTAATCCCAGCACTTGGGAGGCAGAGGCAGGCAGATTTCCGAGTTCGGGGCCAGCCTGGTCTACAGAGTGAGTTCCAAGACAGCCAGGGCTACACAGAGAAACCCTGTCTCGAAAAAACAAAAAAATAAAAAAACAACAAAAAAATAAAATAAAATAAAAATTATCTTAACACCTGAACCTTAGAAAGGACTAAGATTTTTAAAAGCAACCAAGTCTTAAACTGGTAGGATGGCTCAGAGGGTAAAGGCATGTGCCGTGCAAATCTTGTGACCTGAGTTGATTCCTGGGACCCATGTGAAGGTGAGAGAGGAGAGAGTCCAGTCCACATGGTTGTTCTCTAACCTCCACGTGTACACAGTAACAATAAACTCACAAAACAAACACCAGGACACCTTGAATGCAGACTTTCAGCTTCCTGAACCAAGAGACAAAGTTTCTGTTGCATCAAGGCACCCAGCCTCTGTATTGGAGTGCCCAGTCCCAACCAATTCAATACGTCCCTTTGCAGATGAATCACAGACACAGATGGCCTCTCTGCTGAAAGGTTTCTAACAGCCTTTTCTGGGAGGGAGGAAGGAGGGAGGGAGGTATGGAGGGAGGGAGGCAGAGCACATGCTCACCTGGTGGCTCCAGCTCAGATGTCTCTGGGCATCTTAGTAAGAGGAGTCCCCAGGGCTCCCTCCTGCCTGTTTCCGTTCACCATGCCCTGATTTTCAGGTTCTCCTAATTTAGAGTGAGCTACCCTGACATCAGGTGGATCAGCAGAATAGGTGGTCCCAACCAGCTGTCTAATGAGACAGGCAAGGTAGCCAGGCAGCTGCTCCATTTTCACAGAAACCCAGTGGCAGGTGTTCACTGCACCAAGGCTGGACCAACCCCTGTGGTCTATCAAAGGCTCATCTTTCTGTAGCTTGTTGGCACACACTCTCTGCTATCCAGGCTAAAATGGCTGGAACCAAGGCAAGGATGTCCATGCTGTGGACTCCTCCCTGCATCCCTGAGGGGGCCGCTCCAACTCTCATGCATATGTAGAGGTAGGTTCTTGGCCCCAAACCTCGGTTCACCAATGCCAGGTCCAAAGGCAGCAGCCTGCCACCACTGGGCAGGCAGGGTTTGTATTCTAACTGTGCATACACATTCACAGGCTGAGCATGAGCAAAGCCCACAGGCAGAGCCAGGAGCTCTTTGACACAGTGAGTTCCTGCTCTCTCCCTCTTGGCAGGCCCATAGGTACCAGAAGACCCCACCCAACACATCTACCTGCTTCTTCTCTGAGGACCCATGTCATCCTCTGGAGTTGGACATTGTTTTTTCTGAAACTGGGTTCTCCGGTGCAGAGACTAGGCACCCTGATGCAACAGAGACTTCACCCACCCACCCCCCAATACAGGAAGCTACAAGTCCACACTCAAAGTGCCCAAAGTGAGGGCCAGGAGTAAGACTCCACCCTCTCTCACCACAGACACTTCATGCCAGCCTCCGCTCTGTCTTCAGTGTCTCTTTTAAGTTCCCAGAAGTGAGTGAAGCTGGGTTGGGTCGGATGTGGAGGCAGAAGACTGTTGGATCCTTTCTCTCAGTGTGTGAATCCCTGCATGCCTTGGCTCTGGTGACCTCTAAGGCCAGAGGACCAAGGCCCCAGATGCTCATATGTGATAGGCCTCATTTATTTACTCCGAAATCTGTGGTTCTCAATCTGTGCATTATTAGATATTTCCATTGTTTTGTTTTTTGTTGTTGTTGTTG
>NW_022196905.1:258230633-258235626 GCF_008632895.1 Mastomys coucha
GAACTCAGAAATCCGCCTGCCTCTGCCTCCCAAGTGCTGGGATTAAAGGCATGTGCCACCACCGCCCGACTGCATTGGGATTTATAACAGTGGCAAGTTTTCAGTTACTATTTCAGTAGCAACAAAATAATTTTATGATTGAGTGTCATCATCATAACATGAGGAAGGTTGAAGAACCACTGTCTAACCACTGAACTAACCCCTTCAGGGTTAGTGAGAGATGTTTTGTTTTGTTTGAGACAGGGTTTCCCAATGTAGCTAGCCTTGACTGTCCTGGAACTTGCTCTGCAGACCAGGCTGGCCTCAAACTCATAGAGACAAACCTGCTGTCTTTTGGTCCCAAGTGTTGGGACCAAAGGCCTGCACTACCACCGCCTAGCCAGTAGGAGACTTTTTACAGGGCTCAGACTCTGAATAGCCACCAAAGTGGGGGCCACTGACTTTGGAGCCATGGGATAGCACTAAGAAATCAGTGGCAAGAACCGCAACTCAGGCAGAGGCAGCGTGAGACATTGTGGCTGCAAAGGGACAGGCAGGATGAGGGACTGCACAATGACCACCAGCTTGAGTCGCAGGGAACTCTGCAGCCTCCCAGGCCTCTCTTCACCTTTGACCCTTGATCCTGTAACAGGCTTTGGTCCCCTTTCACGGCTCGGCCTTGAGGCTGCTGTGTGTAGACACTCTCCACTCGTGGTAGCCATAGGTGCTCAGGCCTCCCCTAGAGGGATGGAATGCCCATGCTGTTATCAGCCCAAGAGGTGACTGAAACTCTGAGAGAGACTATGAGGTCCTTGGCTCCGGAAGGTGTCAGGTGGCCCAGCTCAGAGGACTGTTACTTTCCTGATGTTTCCTTTGCTCAGGAGAATCTAGGTCAGTCGGTTACAAAGACTCTGCTCCAGTTACTTGTATTTGAACCAGGATTCCTGCCCTCCCCCTCCCCCACACCCCCAACAACCTGGAATGACATCTCGTTTCATGTATAAATCAGCCTCCGCAGGCTCCAGCAACCTGACCACAGCACATGGCTGCTGTATGAAACCCTAAGCACAGGTACAGGAAGATGGCAGGTCAAGGTTGCAGCTGGAGACTCCTGACCCCAGCTAGGAGCAGGATATTCAGCAGGGCCATTCCACGACATGATTAAAGAACTTTCCAAAAAAATTTTGTCCTTTGGGGACAGGGCTCAGTTGGTAAGAGTGTTTGCTGTGCGCCCTGGATTCAATCCATGGCACCACTGAGCTGGAGCGGCAGGGCACACCTGCAATTCCAGAATCCAGTAGTGCTGTGGTCTCACCCTCCCTAATGCTTCAACCCTCTAATACGATTTCTCACGCTGTGCTGACCCCCCCAACGATAAAATTATTTTCCTTGCTACTTCGTAACTCTAATTTTGCTACCGTTATTAATTGCAATACGCCTGTGTTTTTCAACCGTCTTTGATGACTCCTCGTTTGACCCCCCAATGGGATCTTCGAGACCCATGGATCAAGAACCACTGTAATATGTGGGTGAAGACCAGAAGTTCAAGATGAACTTGGACATCTTGGAGAGACTTAGTCTAGAAGTGGAAAACATGAATACGGGCATGTGATTTCAGCAGACAAGGGGTTTGCCTCTCTCTCATTCCCTCCCTCCTAGCCCTCTTCCTTTCTCCTCACTGAGCTCTCTCCTCTTCCTCCTCTGACTCCTAGCTTCCCTTCTATCTGCCCCACCCCCACCCCTTGAGTCTTCATGTCTATACCCCTGTCTCTCCCTCTCTTAATGGGCCCCAAGACTTTCTCTGTATCCCTGATATTCCAAACCTCAGCCCCATTGCATTATCACCCAGCAGAGAATCTGACTGGTCCAGCTTGGGTCCGTATTCAGCCTGGCCAGTTGGGTCTGGCCCAGCTATCCACCGCACAAGCCTGGCCGTTGGACTGCAGCAGGAAGCAGTCAGCTGTTGATTGAGAAGCCTGTTCCCAGACCCAGGCAAGTGCCACCCACTGCAGTCTCTCTCCACTCCATCCCACCCTCCCCACCCCCCACCCTCCAACTGCCCTCTCATTCTGAGCTGAGCAGGCTTGATTGACAGATTGACCTTTGGCCTCTTGCCCGCAGGGCTGCTCTGTGCTGCAGGCTAACTAAAGCCCTGTCCTCTCTGGTCACTTCCTCTCTCTCTTCCTGTTGGAAAACAAACTGGAGCAACTGAGCTCAAGTCCTGCACAAGGATGCCAGGAGCGGGAGAGCTGTCTGGTCTGCACCCAGCTGGGCTGCGAGCTTTGCTTACATGGGCCGCCTCTCTGAGTGTTTCTCAAGTGCTGCGGGCAAGCCTTGAGTTTCGCCTGACCCTTTGCAGCTTGTCCGAAAGGCATTCTCTGAGGCTTGGGGAGTTCTGATCTGAGAGACAAAGGCTCCTTCCAAGAGCAGATCCTTATCTCCTTTGCATCCTTACACCCGAGGTGATGGCAAAAGAAAAAAAAAATCTTGTCTTCCTTGTGAGGAACAAAGGCCCTGTGTCCACAGTGCCCCGCTGACCTTCTCATGCGTTATGAATGGTGACCTCGTGATTAATTCACAAGCTCTGGCTCTGAGCTGCCTGCTCCTCAGCAGCGCTGAGAAACAAGCCTCCTGGCTACTGCCCCATCCTCTGTCCTCTGCCCCTGCCAGGTTTCTCCAGCCCTGCATGTCAGACCAAGGGGACTTACCAGGCCTCCAATCAGGAACACCAGCTAGGCAGGCCTCCTGGTGAGGTCACTGAGGGATATGAGGCAAGTATGGAAGGACCAGGCTCCGTGCTCTATTGTCTCCAGGGTTAAATGACCAGGCATGGAATTTAGGAAGCAGTCTTGGGCTAGAGACAATCCCCCAGACTGGGGAAGAGAGGATATGCCTGTGAGCCAAGCACTTGAGGGACTCAGAGGGTCAGAAGTTCAGGTCTTCCATGGATGCATAACAAGTTTGAAGTTGGCCTGGCCTCCATGAAACCCTTCCTCAAAAGAAGAAGGAGAAGAGGTAGAGGAGGAAGGGGGTGAAGGAAGGAAGGAAGGAAGGAAGGAAGGAAGGAAGGAAGGAATGGAGGAAGGAAGAAGGAAGGAAGGAGGGAGGGAGGGAAAGAAGGAAGGAAGGAGGGAGGGAGGGAAGGAAGGGAGAAAGGAAGAAAGAAAGGGTACAAGCATGCAAGCAAACAGAGCCCTCAAATCCTGAAGAAAGCATAGGATCCAGTGAGCATCCTATGAAGTACCCAGTGGACAGTGCTGACCAAAGTTGGGGAATCAGCTATCCCCACTGATTCTTCGGCTAAGGAGCCAATCAGCAAGTCAAGCCTTTCCTAAAGCTGGCACCCGTACCCCATCCTCCTAACAGAGACACGTACATGTGTATGGGCATGTGTAGGGACTTGTTGTAGAGCATTCTTAGCAGCTCTAGAACAATCACTACCCTCTGGGAAACATTTACACCCATTCACTGTAGAACAATCCAAAGCTGTGCTTGATAGACACTGCCCAGGAGAAAAGTGGTCTATGGCCACACACTGTAGCATAACCGAACTCCCATGAAGACAGGGAGCCTGACAAGCCAGAAGCACGTAAGGATGCAGCATGTGAGTCCCCAAGCAGACAGTTAAAGGATGCAAGGTGACAGCGGAACACTAATGCTTTGCCATTATGTTGGTAGCCGGCTGGAAGTGTAAGGATTTACCAAGTCCACATCAGGCCAATCCATCTCTCTGTCAGTTTAAAAATGATTATATTTTACTTATTTTGTGCATGGGAAGCACATGAGTTTGTACAGGGAGGTCAGAGGACAACTTCTGGGATTCAGTTCTCTTATGTGATCTTGGGGTTCAAACGCAGGCTGGCAGTCACGGTGGCAATCGCCTTTACTCTCTGAGACCTCTTGCCAGTCTCCTTCTCTGACATATTAGATTTCATAAAAATCATGGGGTCAGGGAAATGGCTCAGTGTACAAAGGAGCTCACTGCCAAGATTGATTGACCTGAGTTTGGTCACCAAAAGCTGGGACCCACATGGTGGAGTGAGAGAACAGATACTTCGACGTACACACACACATACACACACACACACACACACACACACACACACACACAAACATGCAATATAGATAGACAGATAGATAGATAGATAGATAGATAGATAGATAGATAGACAGATCAGACAGACAGGCAGACAGATAAATATGAAAACAAGAAGGCTTGAGAAATGGCTCAGTGTTTTAAAGCATTGTTGCTCAGAGGACCAGGGTTCGGGTCCCAGCACCCAAATGGTGGCTTACAACCATCCATTATTCCCTAGAGATTCAATGCCTTCTTCTGACTTCTGTGGGCACCAGATACACACATGGTACATGCACACAGGAAAAACACACATACACATTAAACAAACAAACAAACAAAATATAAAAACAACAAAAACCCTCACGTCTTTCCTGAGAACTTACTGTGGGGAAGGGAGGGGAGGCGCTTGCTGGAGCGCCACCCACGCCCCCCTAAAGTCCTAGATCTCCTGTATCTATGGCTACCGCCTTCCCGCCCCCCCAACCCTCCAGCAGGCTAATCCTGCAAAGCCCCTGTGGCTACGTGCCCCAGCCCTTGTGTCCAGGGATTAGGTTAAGAAGCCATTGTTCAGTTTACTACTGTTCTTTCTAGAAAGCCCAGACTGCCTGTGATTTAGATTTCTCCACCTCAGATTTAGATTTAATGTCCTCAAACCACCGGGCTTTTTAAGAGCCCTCTAGCAGAGATGGGATCCCTGCTTCTCCCAGACTCCCGTGCCCTCTCATGTGCGGCTGCGCTGCGACTGGCCCGCTGTTGTCAGAGTCCACATCTGCCCAGGTCTAGTTCTGTTTTGAGACCCACTCTTTGCCTTTAACCCTGTAACTCACTATTGTAGCCCAACTGACCTCAAACTCCCTAGTGGCCGAAACCAGAAACGAGTCCCCGTCCTCCTTCCTGGAGTACCCCACCCCCACTCCACCCCACCCCACCCACCCC
>NW_022196905.1:258235757-258236828 GCF_008632895.1 Mastomys coucha
CACCCCCGAACTGGGATTACAGGCATGCACTGACACGCCCATTCGCCACGCCCATTTTCAAGAGCTGTCCTATTGGTTGGTGACCTCGGGCTGCTAGCCACTCGCAATGTGTGACCCTGAGGGAAAAATAATCCAGAGGTCCCTCGGTGACCAACATGAGGTCAGGCCAACACCTGGCACCCAGAATGCCAAGGGGCCATGAAGTCAGCCCTAGGGTGAGAACCAGAAACTCTAGCCCAGGCCCAGATGCTTAGGCTCAGAGTGAAATCTGAGGCACCTGGGTCACTGGTCTCATTTAGAAAACTAAGAATCGTGAATAATGAAGTCACCACCGTCGTCCCCACAACATAGGATGTCCCCACAACATGGGATGTCCCCACAACATGGGATGTCCAGGCACAGGTCTCCCTTGCAACTATCTTTAAGAGCTGGATCCTCAGCTGGACGGCGGTAGCACACACTTTTGATCCCAGCACTCTGGCTGCAAAGGTAGGTAGATCTCTTTGAGTTCGAGGCCAACCTGGTCTACAGAGTGACTTCGAGGACAGCTGGGGCTGTCAGGAAACAGCCTGTCTGGAGAATATTGAAACCCTGTCTTGGAAAGCCAAAACTTAAAAAAATAAAAATAAAAATAAAAGTAAACAAAGTGTCTTCAAAAAAAAAAATCTGGACCTCATTGCTGGTTCCTCTCAGACCTGAACACTTCCTACACGTGTCCCTAGGATTTTGGTTCCCCACTACCAGTGCCCCCCTGCAGGTGCTTTGGAACACACAAGGGGGTGGTTTAAGTCAAGTAGCATAGCTTCTGCAACTGTTTCCTCCTGAGCCCAGAGGCTGGCCCTGTCGCTACCTTCCCATTCTGGTTTCAGTTTTGAGTTGTATAAATAATGAGTGACATCAGGTGAGCCTTTGCAGAAACCAACACAGCCCATCCCTGGGTCCCTGGCTTTTATGTCAAAAAGTTTTATTAGCAGGTGACTTGGATTGTCCCCTGTGCCAAACAACAAACAGCAACAACAAACTCAGGTCTGGGAATAAAGCTATCGTGTGTCTGGTGTACCTGAGGTTCTG
>NW_022196905.1:258236838-258246070 GCF_008632895.1 Mastomys coucha
AGGAAAGGAAGGAAGGAAGGAAGGAAGGAAGGAAGGAGATAAAAAAGAAACAAAGTAACAAATGAAGAAACAAAGAAAAAAGGAAAGAAGACAGAAAGGAAGGAAGAAGAAAGGAAGAAACAAAGTAACAAAAAAGGAAACAAAGAAACAAAGAAAGAAAAGACAGAGAGAGAGAGAGGGAGAGGGAGAGGGAGAGGAACCTGATTTCGCTCTGAGCCATCTGCTTTGCAGGTGGGAGGAAAAGCCTCCCAGGTCCCTTGAGGACAATTGTCCTTCTGGCACTTTACCCTCCACACTCCACTGCCCCTCCCTGATTGTCTTCTGTGATGGAGCAGTGATCCCAATGGGGGAGTCAGTTAAAGCACACTGAGTAAGAAGAAGCCAGGGGTACCCTCTACAGGACTGCCCGTGGCTCCAGCTTTCAGCACTATAAACCAGTGAAAGGCTCCAGAAAGAAAGACTGTGCAGTAGGCCCAGCCTGGGGGTGCCCAGCAGGCCTCGGGGGCTGGGCACACAGTGTTCATTTATCCACCACGGTTCTGGGCAGGTACTTATTTACTCTCCTAGGAGTCTTTCTTTGAGCAGAGGAGGCATTGTCAATTTTATCACACTGACAGAGACGTGGAGACAGGTGGGCACAGGACAGCAAAAGGCATTGGTCAGGCATTGAGCTATAAGGCTGCAGACAGAGAAGGATTGAAACACACACAGATCTCTGGGCTGGGTTAGTTAGGAGGGGGTTGTGTGACTGTTTGTTCTCAATACAAGGCGCCAAGCTTCCTTGGATGGCTATTCTATGCTACTGACCATCCCAGCCTTGGCCCAGCACAGGTAGGAGAAACCCGTGTTTGTCTATGTCTCTGGTATGACCCATTTGGGGTGATCCGACGGGATCCTTGATCTCTCTCCATGTCAGAAGGGCCACCCTTCTGCCTGAGTACCCCAAGGCATAGCCACCTGCAGAGTTGTTCCTCAGACCACCGTGTGCTAGGATGAGAACATTCACCTGTAGGTCATGCAAGCAGGCGACACACTTACTCCATGAGCTGCCACCACAGAGAACATTGACAGAGCTGGCACAATTGATGGGGGTTGCTCTGTGCACTATAGATGCCCACCAGATGCCAGGAGTGTCAAATACTCACAATGCACCCAGACCACTGGTTCATTTTGTTATTTATTATTGCATGCATATATGATGTTTGGGTGTGGTGTGGATCTCCCAGGACGTGTACAGAGGTCAGAGGACTACTTTGTGGAGTCTGTTCTCTCCTTCCACCTTTACATGGGTTCCAGGAATCAAACTCGGGTCACCAGGCTCACATGGCAGGCACCTTTACCTAGAGAACCATAAAACAGGTAATTACTATGTACTCCAAGCTGACAGGGAACCCACCATCTTCCTGCCTCAGTTTTCCAAGTCTTGGGGTCATGGGTGTGTGCCACCACATTAGGTCACTTTATATGGCAAGCAAAGAGACCGAGACAAGGGGGAGCGGCAGACACAGAGCTATGGACCCACACTCCACAAGTTTTAACGGAGTTCTCATGTTTGAGTTGTGCTCAGTGCCAGGGACAGGGTCCCTGCCTTCTTGGAAATGGCATTGTGTCAGGAAAAGCTGGCAACGAGAAAGCAGGATGTCCAATGGGGATGAGTGCTCTGAAAACTCATCGGGCTGTGGTTCTGCCGGTCAGTGCTCACCTAGCATGCACTAATCCTTGGGGTGAATCCCCGGTACAAGTGCATTACTCAGGGTTCTCTAACGGAGCCAGACTGATAGTGTGAGTGTGAGTGTGTGTGTGTGTGTGTGTGTACATGTGTGTGTGTCTGTGTGTATCTATGTGTCTATATGTCTGTGTTTTTGTCTGTCTATGTCTGTATGTGTGCCTATATATGTGTCTGTGTGTGTATGTGTCTGTGTATGTCTGTACATTTGTGCCTGTGTTTATGTGTATGTCTGTGTGTGTCTGTATATGTGTTTATATGTGTGTCTGTGTGTATGTGTGTGTCTGTATGTCTATGTGCCTGTGTGTGTATCTATATATGTATATGTGTGTCTGTGTGTCTGTGTGTTTTATTTTGGGACTGTGTCTCATGCAGCACACTTGCTAAGCTAACAAGGTGATCCTCCTGTCTCTACCTCCCAAGTGGTAGAGCTACAGCAATGGTTGTACACCACACCTGGTTTAGACAATGTGATGAATAATCCGCTTACCTGCTTGACTGCATCTGGAATTGACAAAAATGCAAAGCTGGGCACTCCTTTAAATATATCAATATATTTAAAGGGAGATTTATGAAATTGGCTGACATGATATAATCCTATCTTCTGACAATGGGTGTCTCACACCTGAGAAACAAGGAATCTAGTAGTTTCTCAGTTCATAGTGCTAGTCATTGCTTCAGTCCCAATCTGGTGCTGGAGGGCCGGGGGGATTGTTGAAGAGCTGCTGGGCTTCAGTCTGTGTTGGAAGCTAGGAGCTGGTTCTAATATCAGTGAAAAGATGCAGCACCAGCAGCAACAGCAACAGAATAGATGAACTTGCCTCTAAGAGTAAAGGCAAGCAGGCAAAAAACAAAGTTTCTCTCACCCATTCACCTTTAATCTGGGCTGCTGAGAATCACATTCAGGGTGGAGCCTCCTCACTACAAATCATTTCATCAGGAAAATCCCTCACGAAAGTGTCCAGTGGCTTGCACCTTTGTTTATTCCAGATACAGTCAAGCAAGTAACCAAGATGAGCCACCAGGCCACATAAGTCAAGTATGGTGGCACACGCCTGTAATCCTAGCCCTTGGAAGATAGACGGGAAGATCAACCTCGTTAACACAGCAAGTTGAGCTACATGAGACCCAGTCTCAAAATAACAAACAAGTGTGTGTCGAGTCTGCAGCGGAACACGGATGATGCTCTAGAAGAGAGTCTGGAAAGCTCTTACTGATGAGGTGGCATGGCAGAGACTTGTGTGGATAAAAGCACTTAAGCATGACTTGGTCCAGGCAGGCATCGAAAGAGATGTGAAGGAGTCCAGAGCAGGCTGATCTTCCTGTCTCCACTTCCCAGGCTTCCCTGTGCAAGTAGGAGCCTGTTGAGGAGGTTCCTGCCTGCAACAAGGTGACTGGGGTGGGACAGGGATGCCCTGGTGGTGAGAGCAGAGATCACCACTCTGGCCCTGAGCAGTGGTAACTTTTTTCTATACTGTAGACCTGGGAGTCAGACAGGACCGTGGGCAGAGAAAGCAGGAAATCTGACAAGGAGAGCAAGCGCCTCACTCTGGAGCCAACAGGGACCTGACCATCTATCTCCACCTGTCAAGCTGAAACAATTGATGGATGTTCTGGAATGTTCCTTAATGGATAGTTGCAGAGATCACAGGTGGAGGAAAAGGAGGAAGGGAGGGGAGGAGAAATGGACCAGAACCCTTGCTGATCCAGTGTTCAAACCCCACTCCCACCTCCTTAAACTAGTAAGTCCACCTCTCTGTGCCTCAACCTCCTCTTCTGAAGAACTTTATCCCTTCTGTCTCTCTGCCACTAAGCCCATGAGGCAACGCTGTCACGAGACACCCCAAATCGAGCGGAAGCCCCTCCTCTTCACATTGCCAGGTAGTCCTGACTGGGGAGGCTCTTGCTGTCCTCATCCAACCACGACCTGATTCCTCAACTGCAGCTCAGAGGTACAGAGACCCTCAGGCAGCAGGGGACAGGCCCCTGCAGGCTGTCAGTGAGGGTATAGGTTGGAGTTCACATGGCTGCCAACCCTTGGGCTTTGATGGCACTGTCAAGTTAACTCTGGCCACAGCATCCATAGGCCAGGTCTGAAACCCTGAGAGCCTAGTTAGGGTGAGCTCTTCCCTCCACCTGAGGCCCCTGGCACTGTGGCTGCCCTGACATCTGGCTCACTGACCTGCTCCTGGCAGGACTTTATGTGTGACATTTCATTCTCCTCCCTTCTCTGTTCAGCAGCACTCAGCCCCCAACACTCTCAGCACAGATCCCAGGCAGGAGCAGTCAGGACCCTCCTGCAGCATCTGCTCAGGACCTCATAAAAGCACAAGAACAATCCCTAGGCTCTCCATGTCAGACAGGATGGTGGCAGGGCTGAAGGGGGCGGGGCTCCAGACACTCCAAGGAAAACAACACCCAGGCTTGCTCAGCTTTCACGCAGTGCCATGGAAACAGGCCCAGGGAATCAGGCAGCTGAAGAGAATGTTCTAGAATCTGTGAAAGGCCTGGCAGGAGTATGTGGGACCCAGAGACAAAGCTGGGTATATCTGTCTCAAGCTTTATAAGGCTCCTGCAACCTGGAGCCCCGCTGTCCCCACACCCCTTGTTCTGGCTAAATGAGACAGTGTGGGAACACTGGCTGCCTGCTCTCCATGCCCTCCCCATTGGCCTAAACAATTCAGGAGTGTTTGGGAGAAATGCCAATCACTTAAATGTCCCAGTTTGGGAGTTATCTTGAAAGTTAGGAGAGGCCAGGTGGTGGTTGGTACATGCCTTTAATTCCAGCACTGAGAAGCAGAGGCAGGTGGATCTCTCTGAGTTGGAGGGCAGCTTGTGAGGCCAGTCTACAGAGTGAATGCTGGAACATCCAGGGCTGTACAGAGAAAACCTGTGAAGAAAGAGAGAGAGAGACAGAGAGAGAAAGAAAGGAAGGAAAGAAAGAGAGAGAGAAAGAAAGAGAGAGAGAGGGAGAAAGGAAGGAAGAGAGAGAAAAGAAAAAGAAAGGGGGGAGGAGAGCAGGAGGGAGGAAGGAAAGAAAGACAGACAGATGGGAGACCTAAGTGCACACAGCCACATGAGCATGCAATGGAGAGGAGGGGATTAGATGGCCACCTGTCTTAGGATTTTACTGCTGTGAACAGACACCATGACCAAGGCAACTCTTATAAGGACAACGTTTAATTGGGGCCAGCTTACAGGATCAGAGGTTCAGTCCATTATCATCAAGGTGGAAGCAGGGCAGTGTCCAGGCAGGCATGGTGCAGGCAGAACTGAGAGCTCTATACCGGTCATCAGATAGGAGAAGACTGGCCTTCAGGCAGCTAGGATGAGGGTCTTAAAGCCCATGCCCACAGTGACACACCTACTCCAACAGGGTCACACCTCCTAATAGTGCCACTCCCTGGGCTGAGCAAATACAAGCCATCACACCAATCCAAACAAAACACAATCATTTGTCTCATCTTCATCTTCTCAGACTAGCTGCTCTTCATTAGTGTAGACTCTTGTTCCCACCCTAAGCCCCTCCCCCATGGCACTCAGGTGCATGCCAAAGGACCCTTGGAGGAGAAAATAAAGAAGAAAACACCTCATTCCCCGTGTAAGTATTCAAGCATAGAACAGTTTGATTCTGGTATTGGTAGGTCACAGAAATGAAGGACTGCTTTGGGAGCCAGCTCTGGGCTCAGCTGTGTAACGATCCCTCACCTTGGACCCTGGGGAGCACAGAGGAATGGGGATTGATCGAGCAGCCTCAGGCACTGACTGGGGTCCAGGGGTTGGTGCCACATCCCGACACTGCACCCTGCTACAACACCTAGACACAGGCACAGCTGAGACGCCACATAGCATCCTGACAGACAACAGTGAAGGCTTCTGCCTCCCTCCTGGCTTCTGGGCTCACGAGAAGGCACAGACCTAGCACAACCAAATCTGCATCCAGATCCGAGAGCATTTGTGTGATTCCATTTTGATGGTGATGGTGATGGTTTTTGCAGTTATTGGAGGTGAGCCTGGAGCTTTGCAGACACCAAACAAGCATCCTCCCACTGAGCTACACCTCAGCCCAGGCCATTCCTCAGCACCCACAGAGCCACAGGGAGTAAAGGGCAAACGCTGGAGACCAAAGTCAGGAATTGCAAAGACCACTGGAAGACATGGACACTTGGGGAATGGGCAGGAACCACCAGATCCCAGGACACCTTCTTAGTCCCAGTAACAAGGAGGGCCTTGACACCTCCTTCCAAGCTCCTTAGGTAACCTCTGCTGTTCCTTTTGACCTCATCACAGTTAGATAACTGCACGTACTTTGTACCAGAGACTGGTCGTGAACCCCACTCCCCACCCCTCGATCAAATGCAGATGTCAGCCACTGAACCCAATTTGCAAATCACAACCTTAATAGCTATCCTGCACTGAGTGGCCACAGTTTGCCATGCACCGAGCTGAGTCCCTCATTTGTGACCCACCAACCACATGCTGTGTATTCTTTAGCAATCTTTAAGATGAAGACTGTCATTATATTCTTATTTTAAAAGTCTTGAGGACCAAGCATGGCGTTACACACCTTTAATCTTAGCACCAGAGAGGCAGAGGCAGATGTATCTCTTTGACTTGGAGTCTAGCCTGTTGTACATGGAGAGTTCCAGGCTAGCCTGGGCTGTACAGTAAGACCCTATCTCCAAAGGGAGGGGAGGGGGCGTAAAACTGAACCCCAAAGAGGTTTGTGATTTAAGGTGGTTGCACAATGTGGGGTTCACAGAGAGGAAATGAAAACAGCCTAAGAGGATAATGGATCCAGTGCCAGCTGGATCTGGGCTGTGCTGGGGAGGGGTGCTGCTCCCTGGAGGATGCTCTGCCTTCATCCCTGAAGCTGTCTTCAAGATAGTCCCGGAGTTGCCATGGCAACCCTCATCTGGGCTGTTTACAAGTGTGACTAACAGCTTCTGACTCTACAGACTATTGTGGCTTGAGAAAGTAATTCCATCAGTTATTCAGCAATGCCAGGGCCAGCCAGGGCAGACACCTGCCATCCAAAGGCTAAAGCAAAGGAGCTGAAGAAAGGATGCCAGAGAGACGGGGTGGGGGAGGGGAGCACACCCTTCCGCCCACTGGCAGTCTGTCTTAGTTTGGGTTCTTATTACTGTGATAAACACTGTGACCAAAAGCAGTTCGGAGGTGGGGGGTGGAAACTACAGCTTACAACCTATAGCCCGTCATCTAGAGATCTCAGAGGAACCCGGAGGCAGGAGCTGATGCAGAGGAGTGCTGCTTACTGGATTGCTCCTCTTCAATTGCTCAACCTGCTGTTTGGTATTGCTCAGAACCACCTGGCCAGACATGGCACTGTCTACAGTGAGCTGGGCCCTCCCACGTCAAGCATCAGGGAAAATGCCCCCTCAGACTTGCCTACAGGCCAACTTTATGGAGACATTTTCTCAACGATTCCTTCTTTTAGCTGTGTGTGGTGGCACGCTTTGATCCCAGCACTTGAGAGGCCAGTCTGGTCTACAGAGTGAGTCCAGGACAGCCAGGTATGGCTGTTACACAGAGAAACCCTCTCTTGAAAAAAAAAAAATTCCTTTTTCCCAGATGGTCCTAGCTGTGTCAAGGTAATATAAAAACTAGCCAGCACACAGCCTCGACTCCATTTTAGCCCTAGATACAATGAAGTGATGCAAGCCCAGGGTGAGTGTGCCTTCCGGTGTGCTAAGCTGAGAACTGTGTTTCATAGGAAGTCTCTCCGATTCAAATTTTGAAGAAGGGTTTGTGGGTACTGTTATACAAGCTGTGCACTGCACAATCTGGGGATTTGATTGTATAAAGAGCAGTGGTTGCTCTTGCAGAGGACCCTGGTTCAATTCCCAGCACCCACATGATATCTCACAAATGTCTGTAGCGCCAGAGGGATATGATGCCCTCTACTGGCCTCCATGAGCATTGCATGCACGCACACAGTACATGCATGGGGAGAGGGTTGGAGTCTGCATGACTAGAGGTCAAAAGACAACCTACAGTAGGTTTGGTGCCTTCCTTCTACCCTGTGGGTCCCGGGGAACAAACTCTGTTTTTTTTGGGGGGGGGGGGAGGTTGTTTGTTTGTTTGTTCCGAGACAGGGTTTCTCTGTATAGCCCTGGCTGTCCTGGAACTCGCTCTGTAGCCCAGGCTGGCCTCAAACTCAGAAATCTTCCTGCCTCTGCCTCTCAAGTGCTGGGATTAAAGGCATGTGCCACCACTGCCCGTCGTGGGGATAAAACTCTGGATGCCAGGCTAGAGAGCAAGTGCCTTTACCTATGGAGCCCTCTCACCAGCCCTCAAAATAACTAAAGATAAAATACAGGTGGCAAACGATCAAGGAAAGACATCTCAGTATTGATTTCTAGAGTTTACAGACACACATACACACACACACACACATACAAGAACATACACAAGTACACAGGTACATGCAAACACACATAACCAAGCATGGTCACAATTTGAAGATATGAGTATTCACAGAATAACGGTAAAGAATCTGGACAGCTGTCCCCCTAAATGTGACAATGGTGACCCTTGGAAAGCAGCATGTGAATGTTTTACCTTCTTTGTTTTTGTGGGACTTTTTTTGTTTTGTTTTGGTTTGGTTTGTTTTGGTTTGGTTTGGTTTGGTTTGGTTTGGTTTGGTTTGGTTTTTCGAGACAGGGTTTCTCTGTGTATCCCTGGCTGTCCTGGAACTCACTCTGTAGACCAGGCTGGCTTCGAACTCAGAAATCCGCCTGCCTCTGCCTCCCAAGTGTTTGTGGGACTTTTATTGTACTTACAGTTTTTCCTTCGTTTGTTGCTTTGTTTTGTTTTGGTTTGCTGAGACAGGGTCTCACTATTCAGCCCTGGCTATCCTGGAACCCATTGTGAAGACCAGGCTGACCCCAAACTCCAAAGAAATCCACCTGTCTCTGTGTACTGGCTAGTTTTGTGTGTCAACTTGACACAGGCTGGAGTTATCACAGAAGGGAGCTTCAGATGGGGAAGTGCCTCCATGAGATTCGGCTGTGGGGCATTTTCTCAATTGCCCCTTGTGGGTGGTGCCATCCCTGGGCTGGAGGTCTTGGGCTCTATAAGAGAGCAGGCTGAGCAAGCCAGGGGAAGCAAGCCATTAAGAAACATCTCTCCATGGCCTCTGCATCAGCTCCTGCTTCCTGACCTGCTTGAGTTCCAGTCCTGACTTCCTTTGGTGATGAACAGCCATGTGGAAGTGTAAGCTGAATAAACCCTTTCCTCCCCAACTTGTTTCTTGGTCATGATGTTGTGCAGGAATAGAAACCCTGACTAAGACACTCTGCTACTTCAACACTGGGATTAAAGGTGTGTGCCACCAAGCCCGGCCAGCCCCACGCTTTTAGCAGGCCAAGCCAAAAACTTTTTAAAAGAAAAATTAAGTCCATTAAAAGATGCCTTTAGCTGGGCAGTGGTGGCACACGCCTTTAATCCCAGAACTTGGGAGGCAGAGGCAGGTGGATTTCTGAG
>NW_022196905.1:258246142-258249198 GCF_008632895.1 Mastomys coucha
AAAAAAAAAAAAAAAAAAAAAGATGTCTTTAAAATGGACCCCAAGTTTCTCTTCCAGCCTGAAGTGGGCTAGGCTGGCTATGAGCCAAGGCTGGACTTCAGTGGGGCCTTGGGGCTGCGTTGGGAATTGTAGGTTACCCCCACCCCCCACCACAGTAGGCAGACTCAGTAGTAAGATGGAGTGTGGACTCTGCCTTACAAGTCTGTCTCCAGCAAATGACCATTAAAGGACCTGAGACTCACCTTACAGGGGTGGGAGTGGGGTACAGGGCTGGTGTCTGTCCCCACAGGTCCAAAATCTTCAAGAGATCCACTGTGAAAGTGAAACGGAATTGCAAGCCGCCAACCTCTGTGCCCTCACCCACCTAGGCAGCACCCACTACGAGCTGTGTACGAAAGTCCCAGAAAGACATTCCACACTCATTGGAGCCTTCCACAGGGCTGGATAACTGATTTAAACTTCGACGTCTGCAGAGAGGTTGAAATGTTGGAAGTCCAGAGCCTAATTTCAATTTGTCTTGGACTCCCTCTAGTCCCCTAAACAGCTATTCCTTCCCTCTCTGTGGGAGCTACCATCCTGTGACTAACAGATAAAATCTTTTGGGATCTGTTCATAAATCCATGTCCCACTAACGGCTAAGTGTCTCGGCTAGCAGGGAGACCTCCCTTTGCTGTAACTCATCTTGCCTCATGACCTCCTGTGCTCTCTTGCTGCAGGATCTTCGTGAAACTGATTCCAGGTTCGAATATGGAATTTGGAGTAACCAAAATCTGTGCTTCCCTGGCCATGGTCACTCCAGAATAAACATCTCTTTATCCCCTTTGAGGTGAGAGTCGTATTTTCTCATTGACAGGCCCGAGTGGTTATCAGTGGCCCTCAGTGGTCACCAGGCTCTGAGTTGCTGGAGGCCGGAGGAAGCAGAGGCACTGAGGAGCGTGCTGTTTGGCAGCAAGCTCCCAGGTCAAGGAAGGCTGCTGGGGATGGCAGGACCTGCAGGCCTCTGGAGAAGGCACCAGGCCTGGAGGCCATCAGGACAGTCCAGGAAGCTCCTGCCTACAGAATTGTCACCTACATCAATGGCTCTTAACCTTCCTGATGCTGCTTCAACCCTTTAACACAGTTCCTCATGCTGTGGAGGAAACCCCCCCCAACCATACAATTATTTTACTGCTACTTCATAACTGTAATTTTTGCTACTGTCACAAATCGTGAGGTAAGCATCCTCACCTTGGGGTGTGCAACCCCAAGGCGTCACAACTCACAGGATGAGAGCAACTTTTTAGATCTTTCAGGCCAACAGTTTGCCTCATAACAGAGCCAGCCTCATTTGGGGACAGTGGGAAGCTTCAGACTCAGTTTGGAACAATTTCTCTTTTTGTTTCGTTTTTGTTTTTGAACAGTCCTGGGTCTCAGACTCTGTGCGCACCAGGCAACAGCTCGGTCACTGAACTCCACCTTCAGCATAGCCAATCCCCCTGTTGTTCTCACTGCACCCCTGCAAGTTGGCTGCACCCCTGCAAGTCACCCTGGTCTCCAACTCCCTGCTGGCTTTTCCTCCAGGAGGACTTTGAACCAAGTCACCTGTAGAAGGCTGCTGGGTGTCCCCAGGGAACGTTTGTTTAGAAAAGCACAATTACGGGTTGGGGAGATGGCTCAGCTCCTTAAGTGCTGGCTGGTCTTGCTGTCCCAGCCTGAGCTCAGATCCCCGGCACCTGGACCCATAGTATAAAAACTCCAGCGTGGTACATGTCTAAATCCTAGTGTTCAGGAGGCAGAGGTGGGAGACTTGTAGGCCACTCTGGACAGCACAAGCGTCCATGAGAGATCCTATCACAGAGAGTCAGGAGGGGAGCCAGGGAGATGATAGCGGAGTGGCAAAGATGCTTGTGGTGCGAGCCTGATGACCTGAGTGGTAACCAAAGAAGAGAACGCACTCCTCAGCATTGTCCTCCGACCTCCATGTAAGTGCCTTGGCATCTGTGTGTGCACGCCCATCACCCCCCATGATCCACGCATATACAATAAAACTAAACTTAATTTAATTTAAAATAATGTGGTGATTAGTTAAGGAAGATGCTCAACATTGTCCCTTGACCTGTACACACACATGTATAACACTACACACTCACTCCCTTAGACACACACAGATATACATACACACACACACACAAACACACACACACAAATATACAATACACACATGCACACCTAGATCTTGTTACTACTGTGCCTGAATGGCGCTGATTCTCCTGGGATGCCCACCTTTATGCCTGAGGATTTCTGGGAAGATTCACTGTGTGCCTCCCTTGTGTGTGCCACCATGGCTTGGCATGTCACCAAGAGTGACATCAGCCATGGGGACTGCTGGGGATGAGCCAAGGAGCAAAGAAACACATTAGCATCTGCTTGAGTAAGTTTGCCAGAAACTGGGGTGAACCGTTCTCCCTCTTTCCCAGGGACCTCCTTTCTCTCTCGATCCCCAACCCCCGCCTGCAGGCAGCACCCCCAACCTGTCCAGACACAGGGAAGGATGGGTTCCTCAGGCCCTGCAGGCCCAGTGCTCTCTCACCTCAGACCCTCCATGAACTTTATTTGCTTCTCTTGTCCCACCCAGAGCAGCCAGTATCTGCCACTTGGGATCCAAGCCCAGAAACCTCAGCTGCGGGCCTCCCTCACATCACCTCAGCTCCCTGTGGACCGTTAAGGAGGAGTTGGGGGGGCTTAGGCCCCTGGTGAGGAGGGGCTGGTCGGATGGGTGAACAAGACAGCTGCCTTCCTGAGGTGGGACTAGGGGCAGAGGCACCCAGAATTCAACCTGGAAGTCCCTGGCTCTGCCTGGCACAGTGCCGACCTGGTCTGAGAGCTGGTGTCTGTGTGGCCTGGCAGTCCAGCAGGACTGGTTTAAGCCAGGGGCATGCCAGACAAGCCAGACTACCGACCACTTCCCAAACTCCTGCCTGTGCAAGGACAGTCTGGGCACAGGGACACAATCCCAACCTGGAGAGGTTGGGGTGGGCAATAGGAAGGAAGGAAGGAAGGAAGGGAGGGAGGGAGGG
>NW_022196905.1:258249208-258275352 GCF_008632895.1 Mastomys coucha
GGAAGGAAGGAAGGAAGGAAGGAAGGAAGGAAGGAAGGAAGGAAGGTTGGTTTAAACTGATGTTTACCACAGCAGCAGAGTGTATACTGTGTCCTGAAGCCCCAGGGGCTTCTTAGCTTGTGGCTGCCTCTTCTTCACTCTCACCTTTCTTCTCCCATGTCGGGTCCTCAAATCTCCCTCTGACACCACCATGCTCCTTAATCCAGCCTGTCTTCAGTTACATCCCTAAAGACGCCTTTTCCAATGCATCTGGGTTTGGAACATATCTTATGGGAACTATTGTTCAGGCCCCTTCTTAGCCCACTCCATAGGGTCCAGGGAACATTCTAGAAGAATCATGGCCCAATTATGGGCCAGGAAAGTAAGTAACTCAGTTGGTAGAAAGCTGGGTGTTGTGGTGTGTCCTAGCACTCAAGAAGTAGAGGCAGGAGGATAAGGAATTTAGGGTCATCCTCAACTCTGTGTTGAAGTCAAGGCCAGCCTGGGCTACCTAAGACTTTTGTTGAGTCCAGAGATTCTACTTAGCACCTCCTCTTCCTTAACTGGTCATTGGAGTTAACCTCTCTCAGCCTCATTTTAATCTCTTCTGCGGTTCTCTAGGAATGGGGAACAAGGAGACTAAATCCAGGACATCTACCCTCAGGGAATAATAGGCCTTTCTCCCAGTCTGGATGGCGCCCTGGGACCTAGGGTGGGACTCCCCCCATCTAGCCCCAGATAACCCCTGGAACATAAGCAATGCCAGGAGGGCTGGGTGAAGTTGTGAAACAGATAAATGCCCCAGAGACCAATCAACAGTAGAACAAATATGTACACCACAGCCACAGGCTAGCTTCCTCCCTCAGCCTCCCTTCCTTCCCCACCCCATCCCAACCCACCCTACATAAGGCCTCAAGCAAGGGCAGGATAAAGTGGAGGGCAGGGAAGGCTTGCAGAAGTAACCAGGTCTCCACCTTTTTGGGGGGTGGGAGGGGTATCTCATGTAGCCCAGACTAGCCTTGTGAACTCACTATGTAGCAAAGATGACTCTGACCTTGTGACCACCCCCAACCCCCCATCTCCTCCCAAGTGCTGGGATTTCCATCATACCCAGTTTGTGCTGCCCATTCTGTTGTGAGGAATTCACAGCTCAGAGAGACTAACCTGCCTGAAGACACACAGCTATAAACAGAAGAGCAGGCATTACCAGCCACAACTAAGCTTACCATGTAGGAGTCACCTCTGGGTGTGTGCTACCTACCTAGCAGCACGGTCATGGCCTTGTGACAGGGGAAGGGGGAATCAGTCTGATTTTGTTTTTTTATAAGATGAAGATAAATATGTACTTCTGTGGTTAAGAATTTTAAAATCTAAGCCAGGCATGGTGGCACATACCTGTAATCCCAATATATTCAGGAGACTGTGCCAGGGGGATTGCCACAAATTTGAGGGCAGTCTCAGCTACAGTGAGGCCCTGTCTCACTAGGAGAACCTGGATCGTCTGCACTGTAGTTACAGGCAGTTGGGAACTGCCTCATGTGGGTGCTGGAGACTAAACCTGGATCCCCTGCAAGAGTGGGGGTGGTGGATTAAAAAACTATGGAGATAGGACAAGGTGGTATACATCTGTAACTTCACCATTTGAAAGATGGCCACAGGGGAATTAGGAGTTCAAGGCCATTCTCCTAGATCAAAAGTTTGAGGATAACCTGAGCTACATGAGACTATTTTTTTTTTAAGATTTATTTATTTATTATTATATGTAAGCACTGTAGCTGTCTTCAGACACCTCAGAAGAGGGTATCAGATCTCATTATGGATGGTTGTGAGCCACCATGTGGTTGCTGGGATTTGAACTCAGGACCTCCGGAAGAGCAGTCAGTGTAGAGCTGAGTCATCGCTCCAGCTCCTACATAAGACTCTTGAAGAAGGGAAGTCCTGATCTATGTGGCCCAGGACCCAGAAACCCCTTTACTGAATGCAGACAACCATATATGTACATGAAGCAGACAACCCAATTCATTTTTCTTGAAAAACACATTTACTTCTGTAAACTGTTGGAATGCCAGAGATGGTCCTCACAGCCCAGCCCAGTGCAGCATTCTCCCCCAAAGTAAGAAGAGTGAGGAGGAAGGAAAAGAACCACCTTCACGTACTTGCGGGGAACCGCCCGCCTCAGCCATCTTTAAAAGCAAACAAAGCCATCTTTGGAATTTGCAGACTAAGATTCCAACCGTCGCTGCCTTCCAGGTGCCCTGAAGCCTGTGCCAGCCTCCCTGTTTGCAGGAGACCTTTCCATCCTTGTCACCCGGGAGGCCCTGAGGTTGACCCTGAACTCCCACCACAGCCGGACTCAGACCTCTCATGCTTCAGAAGGGCTTCACCAAAAGGGTAGTTTAGATGATGTGGCAGAGCCGCCGCCAGGCAAGAGTTAAGGCAAATTTGTCACTTCAGACTCGGTCCACGCCAGACCTAAACCTGTTATTGCCAAGCAGCATCTACCAGACTTACAGCTTAGGCCATTCTGAACAGGGCAGGGGTGAGGCCTAGAGCCAAGTCTATGGGTTCTGAGGAGCATGCGTGAGCTCATGAAGGCTGTAGAGCGTGCACAGCTCCTGGCATGGCCGCCGGCATAGGGCTAGCAGGAAACAGCCAGGGTAAGCTGGGATGACACCAGGTCAGGCCCCAGCAACTCAAGGCCAGGGTAGCTTAGACCAGGCAGGCCACAGTGAAGGCAGGGGTAAATGCCAGGTCAAGGGCCACTGAGGGAGAGGCACCTGGGGTCTGATGGTATGCACGACCCTGGCACCAAAATGACTTTTCTTTAAAACAAAAAGGGGGCAGGTCTCAAAGAATGATGCTCGTCGTCGTCGGTGAGCTTGAGAGGGGCCACAGAGGGGAGGGGGAGGGGAAGAGGGGAGGGGGAAGAGGAGGGAGGAGGGATTGGACACGCTGGTGGCGCTGGTGCCTCTCATGGCTTCTCCTCCCTGGTGGGCTGGTGACGTGAGGTGGCAGTCTCCTCCTTGGTGGAGCAGGCAGATGGCTCTGGGGTGTGGGGCTGCAGCTACTCTGACTGAGCATCGTAATTGGCTCCTCCAGCCTTCTTCAGCTCGCTCCTGATGAAGTCTTCCTCTAGCTCCTTCCGATCGCTGATCACAAACTCCTTTGCAAAATTCTGCAAGGACAAAGAAGAGTTCAGAGTCTCCTGTGAGGGAGGAGGAGGCAGGTCCAGGGTTGCCCAGGCAACGCAGCAGGAAGCCCCGGCACCCCAGACACTCCTAGTGGATTGCAATGAAAAAAAAAAAAAAATGCCAATAGAGCCTGTGTCAGAAGCCCAGATCGTGAGGTAAAGATGCCACAGCCTCCAGGCCACGGGCTGGACCCAAGTGTGACCCCTGGACTGTCTTCCCTTGGCTGTGTTCCCTTGGGCTGGTCCCTTTCCACTGTTAAATTCATCTGTGAAAATATGCCAGGGAGGGTGTGAGATAGGAAAGTGGGCAGGGGTGGGGGGTGGGAGTGGGGGTGGGGAGGGGGAAGGACTGACCAGCGTTAAGTCCAGGAGAGGGGAGGAGGAGCTACACCCATTGGCACATACCTGCAATCCCAGCACACAGAACTACCATGATCCTAAGACCACCTTAACTGCACAGTGAGACTTTATCTCTAAGATTGCAAGAGAGCACGCAGAAGGAGGGAGGCTCTGGCTGGTGGCTATGCTTATCACACCTGTTACTGCTGTCCCTAGGGTTGGGCGAAGCCAGCTCTCATTACTAGGCCTGCGGCCACCAGCAGCAGGTACCCCGGCCTTCCCAACCTCGTTGAGGTTTGGACAGGTGTGCAGGATATTAGTGGCGTTCATTCCACACACACGCCAGGCTGTAGTTGGGAAGCTTCTTTGGGCTCCAGGGTTTGATCCGATGATCCAAGGGCCTGGCCCACATGAGAATGAGAAGCATTCTTATCAGGCAACACTGAGCCGGTGAGAATTACGTCACTTTATATGTGGATTATGAGGCACAATAAACCCAGAAAATCTCAAGGGAAGACAAAGAAAGCTGCCAGAAGCACAAGTCCAAGGGTTAGGAAATCAGTCACATAAGAGAGCCAAGGGTGCCGTGCACACCTGTAAAGCCAGCACTGACTGGGGAGGTGGACGCAGGAGGCGTGGGAGTTCACAGCCAGCCTCAGATAATAGAAGTTCAAGGCCAACAAAGCCTGTATGGTAAGAGGTACAAACACTCACACATGCACGCACACACACACACACACACACACACACACACACGCATACACACAGCACAGCAGCATACAGGTATATACCTCAGTGCTGCACATCGTACCCAAACACCTGCACCAGCATTGGGGGAGGAAGGAGTCCAGGCCCTAGTCTTGCTTAGGCAAGCACTCTACCACTGAGCAACATCCCCAGGCCTATGACACCATAACAGGTACACACACACACACACACACACACACACACACACACACACACACTGCGCTGTGATACCAGAGAGCAAGCCACAGTGTCAAAATGTGGAAAACTACAACTATGACCCTGGGAGAAATGAAACCACCTGGGCACAGAAGCGCATGCCCAGACTTCACAGCTGCGTGATTCACCAACAGCCAAGCACCCCAGGTAGCTAGCCAGCAGATGAGATGAGAGGGTAAAGCATACCCTCAAAGCATTGACGTCCCGCATGATGATGCATTAATTAGTCATCGATGAAATTCTAATGCCCGCTGCAACATGCATGGGTGAACGAACCCCCTGAACATGAGCAAAAGCAGGCAGACATGAAGAGCCACCCACTGTCTGGTTCCTCTGACAGGAAATGTCTAAAAAAGGCAAAATCCACACAGAAAGTAGACCAGAGGTGACCAGGGGTGGGAGACAAAACAGGAAACGAGAGATGTCATCTAAAACCAGTCATGGTGAAACTGCGCAGCTCTCGGAGGTGACTGCAAACCAGGAAGGGTCAGAAGATCAACTCTCTGTGCACGTGGAGTACAGCAGTTCTGCCCCAAACCAGCCCAAAGGCAAGTTTTAAAATTCCAAGAGACACGGAGAGGTGGTGCCTATGCCTTTAGTCCCAGCATTCAGGAGGTAGAGGTAAAGGCAGGTGACTCTCTGTGATTCTAGGCCAGCCTGGTCTACAGAGCGAGTTCCAGGACAGCCAGGGCTACACAGAGAAACCCTGTCTCGAAAAACTAAAAAATAAAAGTCTTCAAAGATACTCAAGAGTATTTTTCTTTTACAAACAAGATGGAGTCTGAAGACCTCAATGCCTGCTCAGGGTCACAGACCTGGGACTAACTGCCTCAGACTGGGAGTGTGGCTCAACTCAGTGCTTACCTTAGCAGGCAGAAGGTCCCAGGTTCGAGCCCCAGCACTGCTACCACTCCCAACTACTATATGTAGATATAAAGAAAGGGGAGCAAAATTCTTTGGAACTAGGGAGGGGTGATTAAAATGGTTAATTTTACATTAAATGGATTTTACATCAATAAAAAAATAAAATAAGCAAAGTCACCATAGCACCAGAAAGATCAAGTTCTAAGCTTCCTAGATACCATGAGCAAGGCCACCAAGACATGGAGGGATATGGAGGAGGGGTTAATATTTGCTAAGAGAGGCAGCCTCACACATTCTGACTGAATCCACCCTTTACCTGGTTAAGATAAGGCCCTGGGGGTGGTGGGGTGGGGAGCTGAGACAGCCTCATGCAGCCCCAAACATAAAGACCATTCCCAGAAGTCCCATGGCCAGTACTGCTTAGTTGATGCATGTGACCCAGACAATGGAAGACAGTGGGCCCGGGTCAGAAAAGAGACTAGAGAGCCGACTTGTGTCTCAACTCCCAGCCCAGTGACACAGGGGAGGGGCGAGGGTGCCCCAGCAAGGAAGTCAATGGGGCAAGAAGCCTAAGAGGAAGTTCAAAGTCCTCTGCTTGTTTGACAGCCATATATGGCAATGTAAAGAAGAAACTGAAGTCTGTGTCAGGAACAAGAGTTTAGGAAGACAAGATAAGGACTAAGAAATCTAAAGGGAAGTGTTAAGGGCTGGGTGCAGCTCCGGCTAAAACCACAAGAGCTGGGCAGCCGTCACACTACAACCAGGCAGTGTGGAAAGCAAGCCCAGAGCGCTGGAGACTGACTGCCCATGAATTCGAAGGCAGTTTGTGTTACATAGCAAAACTCTGTCTCAACAAAACAAACGGGGGCTGTGCACGTGGCTCAGCTGGCAGAGGGCATGCACGCACAGAGTCCTGGGTTCAAGCCCCAGCACTTCATAAACCAGGCGTGTTGGCGCAGGCCTGCAATCCCAGAGACAAGAGGATCCGAAATTCAAGACTGGGTGGGGAGATGGCTCAGATCCCCACACTGTGAAAGGAGAGACCAGCCCCTGCACGTTGTCCTGACTTCGAATGTTGCTGTGGTGTGCGAAATCCTCACACAAAGTTAATACGTGTGGCTCAAAAAACGAGATCAGGCTAGTGAACGGTACATTGCAAGAAATGCAAATGGACAAAACTGTCTACATTTTACCATAGGTACAACACACACATGCACACATATTCACCATCACAAACTATAAAAAATACCTCCAACCTTGCGGCATGTTTAAAACCAAATCGCCATGAAGCAAATACTACCAAGTTTCCAAAGTTTACAGAACAGCCACAGGGGGTCAGCCACTCTGAACATTCTCTCCTCTCTGTTGCTACAGAAGACAACTCTGCCTGCGGATACTTTTTTTGTTTAAAGATTTATTTATTTAAGTACACTGTAGCTGTCTTCAGACACTGTAGCATGTCTGTCAGATCTAGTTACAGATGGTTGTGAACCACCATGTAGTTGCTGGGATTTGAACTCAGGACCTTCAGAAGAGTAGTCAGTGCTCTTAACCACTGAGCCATCTCTCCAGCCCCTGCAGATACGGGTTTTTTACAGTTGCTGCCTGCAGAGGCCTGAGGAGGGTCCTCCAGGGATTATTACTATGGGAGAGCAATGTGGGGGTGCAGATCACATGTTCCAGCCCTCTCCTGGTCCCCAGGTCACAATATTCCACTCCTGATGTTCTGGGGAACCCCAGAGTTAGACAGCAGAATCAAGAGTCGTGCATCTCCATTTGCAGGTTTCCCTCCGAGTGACCAAGGCAGGCAGTTAGCATTTCTGAGGCCACTGTAGCCCAAGCTATACCTGTTGTATGGAGAACAGAGCCTGGATCTAAGCTAATGCTTTGGGCTCATCAACAATCAGCCAGACTGCAGCCTTGCCATGAGCCTGGTTGGAGACTGATGGATCTGGCTCTGTTCTCCTCACCCCACAAGAAGAGACCACACTGGGGGCTGGCGAGATGGCTCAGCGGGGCACTGACTGCTCTTCCAAAGGTCCTGAGTTCGGATCCCAGCAACCACATGGTGACTCACAACCACCCGCAATGAGATCTGACGCCCTCTTCTGGTGTGTCTGAAGACAGCTACAGTGAATTACGCCAGAGTGAGTGGGGCCGGAGCAAGCGGGGCCGGAAATTCCCAGCAGCCACACACATGATAGCTCATGGCCATCTGTACAGCTACAATGTACTCATACACATAAAATAAATAACCCAGCAGCAGACTGGAATATGGCAAAGCCTAGGGAATCACCCCTACCCCTCAGTCCACAGTGAGGACTCTGCCGCTTCATGTGGTTGGACCAATGGCAGTCATTTCCAGCCTTTTTCTAACACCCTTGTCCGCTCACCTTCCCCCACACCCTACTCCACTCCAGGATCCTTCTGGATCTCCCCATACCTCCTATGATCCAGCCTTTCCCTATACATCCTTCTCAATGAGTTTACCCATTTCCATCCAAGCCCATTTATGGCTCGGGTGACCTATGGACAGCCCTGGAGACAAGGTTGAGGGGTCCTCTTTCCTGCTATTCCAAGGGCAGTCCCTCCCCATCTTGGGAAGCAAAAGCGGCAGCACCTTTTGATAGCAGCTAGGGCAGGCAAACGGACCACTGCCCAACAAAAGGCTTGACCCAAGTGGTATGCAATTCCCACCAGGGTATGAATTCTACAAAATGTCCCAAAATGCATGGCTTGGGCAGGCACTATGCTGGGTAGTTTTGTGTCAACTTGACATAAGCTAGAGTCATTTGAAAAGAGGGAACCTCAACTGAGAAAATTATGATCGGACTGTAGGGAAGGTCAGGGGACGTTTTCTTAGGGTTTGATGGGGGGGAGGGCTCAGCCCATTAGGTGTGATGCAAGCCCATAGGTTCTATAAAGAAACAGGCTGAGCAAGCCACAAGGAACAAGCCAGAAGGCAGCACCACTCCATGGGCGCAATACCGCTCCTGCCTCCAGGTTCCTGCCCTGTTTGACTTCCCATCCTGACTTCCTTCAGTGATGGACTGTATGATGTGGAGTCCTAAGCAAAGTAAACCTGTTCCTCCTCAACTTGATTTTTGGTCATGGTGTTCCATCACAGTAATAGAAACCCTAGCCAGGCATTGGTGGCGCATGCCTTTAATCCCAGCACTTGGGAGGCAGAGGCAGACGGATTTCTGAGTTCGAGGCCAGCCTGGTCTATAGAGTGAGTTCCAGGACAGCCAGGGCTACACAGAGAAACCCTGTCTCAAAAAAACAAACAAACAAAAAGAAACCCTAAGGCAGGCAGGTATCAACCTCAAGACTTTTTTGAAATGATCCCTTGTCCTCTGCCTCCACTCCTACTGAGCTTCAGATCTAAGGGCACCACTAGAGAGTCCCCAGTGCCACAGGGGAGTCACCTTCCTGGTATGTAAGTAAAAAGGGCAGAAACCAAGTAGCATCAGTAGGCAGCTAAAGCCTGACCCAGGAGCAATGCCAAGATCAGAAAGAGCAAGGAGCTTTTCATCTGTATCCCTGGGTGCTGGCCACTGAGAGGTTACCTGTGCCAACAGACCACCTCCCAACACACTCACCCCTACACACATGCGAGAACATGCTCGCGCAAATACACACACACACACACACACACACACACACACACATGCACAAACCAGGCACAGGACCCAGGCCAGACCTTACTGAGAACTGTTTTGATGGCACATATGCAGCCTTACATAAAGAGAGGCAGGTGACATTGTGGCTGCTCTGAAATGCCACCAATTCACTCATAGTCTCTGGCACTCACCTTGGTCTGGTCATCAGTGTGTCACAGCACACGGTAGCTGCTAGTGGCTGGAAAAACACAATCTATTCTGAAAGCAGAGTAGCCTTACAGAGGAGAATCTCTCCTCCCAGAGCCCTGCAGCTGGCCCGCTTGGGGACAGCAGGGTGTGGCAGGGATGTGAGGGTGGTGGCTTTGGTGGTAGCTTCACAGGGAAGCTAGAAATATTTAAAAGTCACACATCTGTAACCGTCCTGTGGTTCGAGACAGGAGGATGGAACCGATGGAACAAGGTCCACTAAGCCCTGCCGACCACCCCTGTTGACAGAGGACCAGATAGGGGAGTAGCTTCAAGTCTCACAGTGAAGAGCCCCATGTTAGGCCTGCCCTTCTTCCTTGCCCCTATACCACCAACACTCATACATCATCAGCCCAAGGCTGGCCAAGCTACCTGTAGAGTCCAAAGTACAAACTGCCACTGGGCTCTGTCACCTGAGGCTTTCCGGGTTTTCTCCAGAACCCCAGCATCCCTCTCAAGGTTTCTAGACAGGGGCTTTCCATGTTTTGTTCATTTTGGACTGTTCATAGGAAGAGGCTCCTTAGCCGTGTCCAAGTCTGGCATCTTTGGGGTCCCATCAAAACAGCCTGTAAAGGTGACTGGGGGCAGGTTTAGTCCCCACAGCCTTTGTCAGATGCAAAGTGGACCCCAGGCTGCTCTCCTAGAGAAAGTGATCCCAGTGAAGGGCAGGGCAGAAGCAGGTCTGCACACATACACACCATTCACACACATGCACACACAAACACACACATGTGCAGGCATACGCACACACACACATACACACACACATGTGTACACAGGCACACACAACCCCCCATACACCATTCACACACACACACACACACACACACACACACACATGCATACATACACGCATGCACACATACACACATGAGCCTGTTTGTGGGGCTAGATTAAGATATGTATAAATATTCTCTTATCCTTGATTTGAAATTGTTTCTTCTCCTTTTCAGACAGGTCCTCATGAAACCCAGGCTGGTTTTAAACCAGGTGGTAGCCAAGGATGACCCTCTTCCACCTCTCTGGTGCTGTGATTACAAGTGTACGCTACAAAGTCTAGCTTATGTGGTGTAGGGACCCCCTGAGATCTATCCCCAACCCCGAGGTCTTTTTTAAAGGGTCCCCGACTGCATGGCTTAAACCCAGTTTTCTTGCTAAAACAGGTCGGGAATGGGGTTTAGTCTAAGCTGCCCCATGCTCTCCAGCAGCCTGGCCCTCCAGAGCTTCCTTCCGTTTCTCCTCTGCAAACAGGAACAGAAACAGTACCACTTGCTAAGGGCTGTAATGAGGGCTTTGGAGGATGCAAAGAGCCTGCACACTGGCTGGGTGTGCCCAGCACTGGGCGAGTACTGACTGGTCCTCAGTGGATTTGTAAGTGTAAGCCTCAAGACTGCAGGGAAGCTTAGGGTTCAATGTCCGGGGGGGCTTTTCCTATACCCCAGGGTTCATTTGCAAAGAGGGGCAGCCCCAGGGCTTCCTGGGTAAACATGGAAGATGCTGGCTATATCCACCCACCCAGTGGCAACAGCCAAAGCTGGTCTAGAGGAGAGCTGCGGAGGAGGAAGAGGAGGAGGAGGAGGGGGAAAATCTGTAAGAGAAGGAAGGTGGCTTCCTCTACACCCAAAGACAAGCAGAGCAACGCCCCTCACTGCGCCCCAAACCTGTGCTAGCTAACACTCACTGCAGCAATCACTAGCCTATACCCTAAGAGGCCAAATTCCAATGTTGTACTTCTCCAAGAGACAAGGAGCTGAGCCTCTGAGAGCACCATGAAGGCAGCGTTCAGCGGCTCCCAAGTCCTGCTCCCCATTCCTATGGAAGAGGAGAGGGTCCTCCAGACAGATCTGCACCAGTCATCCAAGGGTCCTGCCAAAGTCCCTGGAGCACAGGGGCAAAGAATAAGACAACTCCCACCATGGACACCAGAATCCCTGGGCAACCAACACAGTATGACAGCATGGTTCCACATTAAGGCTCTATGCTTGCTTTGGGCCCATCTGGGCCCCATGAAAATGTCCTCTGTGCAGGGTGTAGGCTCTCTCCCACACATATGAGCTAAGGCATAGTGGACAAGACACCCGCTGGTAACAATCAAGTGCCTTTCCCCAAGTGGAATTCCCCAAGAATTTTAAGCCAAAGACCTCTGAGTGCTGAATAAAAGCAATCAGCCCCCAACAGTCCCTCTTGCCAGGAAAAAGGGCAACCTTGCAGGAGGCTGCATAGAAAGAAACAGAAGTGCCCTGCTAGCCCTCCCGCCCCCTCAGTGACCTCCTACACCTATTCAGTGTCTGAAAGACCAAGTCCTTAAAACCCGACCAGCAAGGTATAATTTACTCAAAAAGAGCAGGTTTTTTTAAGCAGGCATGACTCATCGAAAAAGGATGAAGGAAACAAACGGATCAGCAGATCAAGTGCTTGACACATTCGGATAAGAAGGTGTAAGTCACCTTACTACTCAGGGGAAAAACCAAGGGCACACACAGGCAGGCGCATTGTGATGTACCAGGAACTGGATGCAAGCACATAGATGTGACAAGATCCTGCTGTGAGCCAGCCTTTAGCAGCTGATCCCATACTGTTCCTCTTCTTATGTGGGAAAGTGCTTGGGACCCACTCCTCTGCCTCTGAGACACTCACCAAAGCCCTGACCCCACCTGGCCTGACCTCTGACTCTGTCTAGTTCTGAGAGAGCAAAGGAGCAGGAACCGTACTCCACTCTCTACGCCTGTGCCCATGGCAGACATCACAAATCAATCATTGCACCTCTGTAGAGATTCAACCTTAGAATCCTTAACCCATAGCTCCAAGCAGCCCCTCCCTGTTGGTCAGCTGACAGGGCAGAGGTCAAATCCAGGCTGGATCCTTAACTTCTGTTTAATCAAAGCCGCCCATGGCTGGGGAACTAGCCACATAAGAGAACACTCACCCTTCATGTAGGAGACCTTAGGTTTAATCTCCAGAAAGAGAAAAAAATGGGCATAGAATTTCTTGTTCCTAGCCACATGCATGTTTGGGAGTTTCCTCCAGAGTCAGTAAACAGAATTGTTTTAAAATGACAACACTTAGCTTCAAAGATGTTCACTCTCAGCAAATACCAGGATGTGCCCATAATTCAACAACAACAAAAAACCCGAATATGTAAGTAAACAGGGCCTTGCTTAGTTGGTAGAGTGCTTGCCTAGCATACACAAAGCCCTGGGTTCCACCTCAGCACTGTATAAACAGAGCGCAGCGGCGCACATAAACAGAGCACAGTGGTGCACACCTACCTATCATCTGGACACTCGGGGGTTGTAGGCAGGGATTTCAGGGGTTCAAGGTCACCTCAGATACATAGAGTGAATTTGAGACACGCCTGGGTGTCATAAGACCCTCTCAAAAGGAAGGGACTATATATCCAGAGTAGCACACTCACCCTATATGGTGCTTTATTTATTATTTCCTGGCTTCTATGTGTTAGACTGGTGTCCCATTGCTCAGATGAGGAAACAGAGATCCAGGGGGGACATGACAATCTGTGTGAGCCCCTGGCCAAGGCGGGCTGAGGTCTACAGGACAAAGACTTCACTTGACCAGCATTAGACTCATGTCTGTGGTGGGCACTCACTAAATAGTGCCTGGCTGCTGTGACCAGGGGCCACACATGCAAACTGTGTGTGGCGTAGGTCCACTCCAAAAGGGACCATAGAGAGACAAATAACCAGAAGACAGAAGAATGGAGAGGTGCCAGAAAAGGGATGGGCAAAGCCTCCAGGGCACATGCCTGGGGTGCCTGGGCCACCATGAGGAGGCCTCACACCTTCAGTCTGGCACAGCAGGGGTGTTACATGGTTCTGTGCTGGGCATGGCTGCTAAGAACCTCGAAAGTATCACCCCCAGGAAGGCAGGCTGGCCATGGGCTGCGAGTGGCTCTGGAGTCTATTGGGGGACAGCAAGACACAGAATGGCCAGCTGGTTGAAGCAGCTTGGTTTACATGGAGCCTCTCCCTGAGCAAGCCAGCCTCTCTCCCCAACTTAAAGCTTTCCCAGGCTCCCCTCTGTGTTCTAGATGAAACCCCATCTTCAAAATGGTCTTCCTTGGGCAAGTAAGATGGCTCAGCAGGGAAAGGAGCTTGCTACCAACCTGCAACTGGATTTTGATCCCAAACCCCAGAAAGGAACAAGACCCCATTGTTCTCTGACCTCCACATGCACGTCCCCTACACACATTGTGCACATGTACATAATATTTTTAAACTCAATAATAAACGAATATGAATAAAAGAGGGGAGCATGCAAGTTAGAGCATTTTGCAAGGCCTGCCTGATCCGCTCTGACGCAAGGCAGCTTGCTATGGCACCGGGTAGTCTCCCCTGCTAGCCACCACATTGTCCTCACAAGCCTGCAGAGGCACCAGAACAAAGAGCGGGTGTGCAGAACTGGACACAGCATTGTGGCAGGGCAACCTCAGCCAGGAGAGCTGTCCGCTCAGCACATTCCCCAACTCAGGGCAGTGTCCCTAGAACAGCCCAGCTTCCTGCAGCCTCTGATGCCCTGTGGCTGCTGGAGAAGGGGACATCTGTCTGGTTTTCCCAGCTGTAGACAGGACTCAGCTCTGAACACAGACCCAGCAGTGACCTTTCTGACTCACAATTCCAGGCAGGCCTCAATCCCTAATCCTCCTGCTTCCACACTCAGGTGCCGGGGTTACAGGCACCTGCCCAGGAATTAACCAGGTTAACCCCCACCTGCCCAGGAATCCCAGCTCCTCATTTGAGTGACCCCCAGTATACCTCACCTCCCAGCAGGGCTCTGAACTGGAACCTCATTATAGCTGTAAATCTTAACATCCACTCCTGCCCCAAGATGGCTGCTAGGGGTCTTTTATACAACTACCACAGAGATAGCACAGAGATAGCCTCTCTCTTCTGGGGTCCTGACCTTGATGGATCAAAGGGTGGCCAAATCCAGAAAGAAACAGAACCAGGAGAAGACAGGAAGCCTACCAGAGCCTGGATCCAGCCATGAGTCCTGGATGCCCTCACCCTGCTCTGTAGAGAGCTTGCCAATTCAACTTCTCTAAGCCTGCAAATCCACAGTCAGGAACTCATATTCCCACCACAAAGGGTGCACCAGAGAACCCAGTCCCTGAGTCACCCCTACTCATGGGTCTGTTTGGTTACCACAAGCAGTGCTAGGCTCACAGAAACCCCGGTGGGGACTGCAGCTAGGTGGGCAAAGTGCATGCATGAAGCTCTGGGTTGGAGCCTCAGCACGGCAAAATCATAAGCATGTAATAAGCAATTAGATGAATGGTCTAGCCATGTCTGGTGGCTTACTTGTCAACACTCCAAAAGCAGAGGCAGGAGAATCACTCTAAGTTTAAGATCAGACTGGGCTATAGAGACCCTATCTCAAAAAAATTAAATAAGATAATAGGGGGACAGTCAGTAAAGGTGCTAGTGATGTAAGCCTGGTCACTTGAATTTGTCCCTGGAAGCCAAAAATAAAATGGAAGGAGAGAAGTGACTTTATAATGTTATCCATGTGTTCTTGATGATGTACACACATACACACACACACACACACTCTCTCTCTCTCTCTTTTTCTTTCTCTCTCTCTCTCTCTTTCTCTCTCTCTCTCTCTACGCATGCACATGAGACAGAATTAGATATAAACCTACTTCCAATCCAATAAAGCTGACTACTGTGCTTGTAAGTCCTGGAATCTCTCCTAGGGTTTCTACAGAGGCCACCCGATAGGGCCTGTGAGCAACTCAGGCTGTAAAGTGCTTGGGAAAGGCCGGGCAGTGGTGGCACACGCCTTTAGTCCCAGCACTTGGGAGGCAGAGGCAGGCAGATTTCTGAGTTCAAGGCCAGCCTGGTCTACAGAGTGAGTTCCAGGACAGCCAGGGCTATACAGAGAAACCCTGTCTCGAAAAAAAAACAAAAAACAAAAAACAAAAAACAAAAAAAGAAAGACAGAAGAAAAAGTGCTTGGGAAAGGAGCTCAGCTTGAGCCTTGGAACTCAAAGGAAAAAGAAGAAGCTGGATATGGCCAGCCTCCACCTTCAATTCCAGAACTCAGGAGGCAGAGAGAGGGAGATATCTGAGTTCCAGGTCAGCCTGGTCTTCAAAGTGAGTTCCAGGAAGAAGCCAGAGCTATATAACAGAGAGAACCTATCTGCTGGCTAGTTTTATAACAACTTGACACAAGCTAGAGTCATCAGAGATGAGGGAGCCTTAGCTGAGAAAATGCCTCTAATAAGATCAGGCTGCAGGCAAGCCTGGAGAGCGTTGACTTCATTAGTGATCAATGAGGAAAGCCCAGCCCATCGTGGGTGGGGCCACCTCTGGGCTGGTAGTTCTGGGTACTATGAGAAAGCAGGCTGAGCAAGCCATGAGGAGCAAGCCAGTAAGCAGCACCCCTCCACGGCCTATGCATCAGCTCCTGCCTCCAGATTCCTCCCTTGTTTGAGTTTCTGGCCTGGTTTGCGGCAGTGATAAATGGTGCCATGGAGATCTGAGGGCTGGCCACACTTACTCTGGCCACCAGAACAGCAGTTTGGATAAGCTAAATGAAGGAAGGATTCTGGCTTCTAGACTTTGGGAACTCCTGCACACTCACCTTGCCTGGCTGTTACGAATTCAGATTTTCCTTTCTTGAGGTGGCCACGCACCCAAACCTGCTAGCCAACAACCTTACTGTCTGTGGTGCTGTGGGCATTACTGCTGCCATGCTTAAGTTACCAAACTGTGACAATACATCCCATTGTCTATCATCAGGTGCACTGAGCAAGTGTGAACAGTGTCCCTACCACAGGAACAGGGAAAGGTCATATCCTCTCCCCTAAGTCCCCATGGCCACTGCTGGGACCCATCTTCAATGGGACAGGCAGTAGTCTCCATTCTGGTCACCACATCTGATGGCTGTGCAGAGCTGGTGTCCAGCTGCAATGTTCTGTGGTGTAACAGTCAAGATGGCAGAGCTCTGGCCCTGGCCAGCACCCTAAACAATATTAAGATTCTCCAGAGTCCACCCCACAGCCCCCCACCCCCCAACTGGATGGTGATCCTTCTGACACATAGCAGGACACATTACCTGGACCACCTCCTTCACCAGAGTCTTGTCAGTCCCCGTCTTGGCACGCTGCAGCCCACTCACGTCCTCTCCGATCCACGTGATGAGGGCAAACTTGGATCTTTTGCTCATGGCGTCGCCGGTGGTGAAGCGCACGAAGGCAAACAGCCGGACATCATCTGTGGTCAAAACAAAGAGAACATGGCACTTAGTAAGGACTCCCTGACACCAAGTCCCTGGGAGAGGCCATGAGCCACAGGTATGCCCAGAAAGAAGGTGGACACAAGTGTGTACCCGGTGTCCTATGAATTACAGGGTGTTGTACAATACCTCTGGTTTCCACCACTAGAGACAAGAGCATCCCTAAGTTCTGACGAGCAAACTCTACATATTTTTGGCTGTCCCCCAGGGGCAGAACCACCCATCCACTGGGCGGCCAGTGTGGTGGGACGTTCACAAAGGCCATGTTACATGTTCAGAGGTCTGGGACAATTTTGCAAAGTCTATTCTCCTTTTTCACCATGTTGGTACCAGGGATTGAACTCAGGTTGTTGAGCCTGGTGGCAAGCCCCCTTCCCCACTGAGCTCTCTCGCCGGCCCAAGCGCTTTGTACTTGCACAACAGTACTGTAAAGATATTCAAACTCTAAATGTTATGACAGTTGGGAACGTATAAAAATGTCATTGGTAAGAAAGCGCACTTGGGCATGTGCACACACATCATTTTAAAGGACACAACTGTGCCACCATCACCGTAGCCTAATTCTAGAACATTCTCATCATCCAAAAAGGAAACCCAGACCCAAGAGTAGGAAACCCAGACCCAAGAGCAGCTGCTTCTAGGCTCACGAAGCCCCTGGCAACCAGTAACCTGCCTCTGCCTCTGGATTCACTGAGATCACTGATTTAGACAGTTACATGAGTAACATGACATGGTGCCACATGTGCCCTGTGGGGATGGCGTTCTTAAGTCACTGTGTTCTCAGGGCTCATCTGTATGTTTTATGCATGCACGTGTGTAGCGGTCAGCAGACAACCCCGGGTGCTATGTTTCAGGTACTATCTACTTTGCTTTTTTGAGACAGGCTCTCTCACTGGCCTGAAATCTACCAAGTATACTAGGCTGGCCAGCAAGCCCCAAGGATCCTCCTATCTCTGCCTCCCCAGGGCTTCCAAAATGGTAGATCCATACTTCTGTCATCATCCCTGGGGAGGAGACATTCAAGCCATAGACCTTGGTGGCCCACCAGATAGAAACTTCTATCTGAAACTACTGCCATGGCTCAGGGCCGCCAGGGTGCTGCTATGTGGCCTGGGCTCACCTTGAACTCTTGAAGATGAAGGTTTCTAGGTTGTGTGGACAAGAGCCTTGTAACTGGCGCAGATGCACACCAAGGGCCACCAGTATCTGAGTGTATTTCCCAGCATGAATGCGGTGTGGGTGTGGGCAGTGTTTTATGCACTGTGTCCAATAGTGGGCACTGAAATGTTTGACAGAATTTCATCCTTGACCTGGGGGTTGGGGGGAGGCACCCATCCCAGCCACTTCCCTACCAGCCTTCACACAGAACACCACCAGTGTCCGTTTCCATGGTGAAGACTTCCCAGTTCTGCTGTGTCAGCGTGGAGTCTTGGGCCCAGCAGCTGTGGGTCCTTGCCAAAGGCTTTGTGTGGGACAGTGGCTGGAGCCCCTGACCTCACCCTTCATCCAGCCAAGTGCAGAGCCTGCCAGAGGCGTCAGCTCTTCCTCCCTGACTGCTTGTCAGCTTTTCCTGTGCCACGAGGGACTTTCAAAAGATGGCCCTCTCAAAGTCTGCCCCTCATCCATTTCAAACACTCGCCTCAGACAGCACCATCCTCTCCAGCCAGCACTGAAATGTTTGAGAGTGTACTTGGATATGGTTTGGGTTAAACATAAAAGAACATGGTTCTTTTAAATATTTTTTTATTTAGTTGTATTTCTTATTTTGAGTGCAGGTTCATGATGCAGGGTGTGTATATGAAGGTCAGAAGATAAATAGTCATTCCCCCCCCCCTTTTGTTTTCTTTTTTTTTTCCGAGACAGGGTTTCTCTGTGTAGCCCTGGCTGTCCTGGAACTCACTCTGTAGACCAGGCTGGCCTCGAACTCAGAAATCCGCCTGCCTCTGCCTCCCAAGTGCTAGGATTAAAGACGTGTGCCACCACCGCCCCAGCTGTCATTCCCTTTTTGTACCTTTATGTAGGTTCTGGGGACTGAACCCAGGTCGTCGTCATACTTGCGTGGCAATCACCTTTACCCACCGAGCCATCTTGTCAGCCCCTAGATTTCCTTTGAAGAGTCTCTAGCATTCACTGAGTAAAACTTGTATCCTAAGGGACTAGTTGGAGCACAGAGAGTAAGTCACATACACACACCCCTAAAGGCTTTGGGAACCTTCAGGAACCTCATTCTGACTTCATTTAAACAGCCATGGGGGAGGGAGGCAGGCAAGCCACATGTGGAGTGACTGGCTGGGTGCTTATCTAGCTAGCAGCAGTTTGCTTGAGAAGTTGCTGACAGACACATTTTCAGAAATCCGGAGCGATGGCACTTACAAACGCTGGACGTTGGGGACCTGGCTGGACAGGATGTCAGCTGAGGGCGGACACAAGGACTGTGGCAGCATTTTTACTGCTGCATCAAACCTGGAGGCTGTTACAGCAATCCTGACAGAACAGGAGAGCAGGCGGCCCTTTCAGGAACTCCATTCCCACTCCTTTCTCTAAAAATGAGAGCACAAAGCTGTCCGAGCACACACCCTAAGCCGCTCTCTTCTCAGACAGAACAGGAGCGCGGGAGTGGCTTATAAGCAGAGGAGACTTCACACGCTTCTCCACACATGGCTACATGCACACACTCGCTAATGTGGAAAACTTGTCAGAAGGTTGGCACCTGGGCCTGCTGCCATCCTCCTCAGTGATGCCTTGTCCCCAGTGGGACTTGGGTGACAAGGAACTAGAACAGCGCTTCCCAAACTTCCTAACACTGCAACCTCCCTCATGTTGTGGTGGCCCTCAATCATAAAATTATTGTTGTTGCTACTTTATAACTGTATATTTTGCTGCTATGAACTATAATGTAAATATCTGGTTTTTGATGGTCTTAGGCCACCCCTGTGAAAGGGTCATTTGACCCACAAAAGGGTCCTAACTCATGGATTGAGATCCAGTGAATTGGAAGTTGCTTTCTTGGGGTATGGAGGGATGGCTCAGCGGTTAAGAGCACTGACTGCTCTTCCAGGGTCCTGAGTTCAACTCCCAGCAACCACATGGCTCACAACCATCTGTAATGGGATCCAATGCCTCTTCTAGTGTGTTTGAAGAGAGTGACAGTGTACTCAAAAAGAAGTTACTTTCTTGCTGAAGTCTAGTTCTCAATAAGTGCACGGTCCTCGCTTGCCTTTCAACATACATGACCTCGAAAGACATGTGCTCTGCTTGTCTGGAAACTCCAGAAGGCGACCCAGGAGCAGAGCTTGAACAAGCTTTGGGGGTGACTCGGATGAGCCAAAGCTTGGGAGCCATGTAGGGGATCCTACATGGGGATGGGACATGGAGCTGGTGGGGACAAGGGATGGGACAAGAGGGCTCCAGCACAGAAAAGCAGAAGTCCTCAGAGTCCAGCCCCACCCCTTCCTCCTGCCCCACACAGCTTCATTTTAAGGAAGTGATCAGGCCAAGCTTCCTGAAAGGTCCAGTCCCCCTTTTCTACATGACCTTCTGCAGGACCAGAGGTGACAAGGCTATCCCTCAGACTCACCCTCCCCCCAAACTCAAAAGCCACAGCAGAAAAGGAGGCCCCCTGAGCAGTGTCAGGGCATCCAGACTTGCCTGTCTAACTCCCTGCTCACCTAACACGTCGTAGTCGTTGTCATCAGGAAGCCTTATCCCAAGGACGGGAGCAGTATTACAAATCCATGTGAATCCCCATAGGGGGAATCACCTAGGGTAAGATGAGGCCAGACCCATGCAGGAAGATTGACACAATTCTGTGCCTTCCCTGTGCATGTCAGGTTTGGGGTGACTACACAGCACTCTCCACCTCCAATTCAGGAACTGTAACTGCCTTCCCCCAATCCAGTGAGCTTTTCTTATGGGAGCCATGGGGTTACTAAGAACCCACCCAGAACCCCTTGACCATCTTATGTACTGCCCCTTCACAGGCTGGTCTCTATGGAAGCTGTAGGCACAGGGGGGGACACCCATCTCAGGCTCCTGCTTGCAAAGCTCCAGGCCTCCATCAACTGAGCACCCTATAAACAATAGTGGGAAGACAGTGGGAGTGCTCAGAGCACTGCCTGAGTGGTGCTCCACCAGGGCCCTTCTGCCTCTGCCTGAGTTCCCCTCATGTCACTCTTTTCATGACGCCCCTATAGCACCGCTCTTCGGCTTTATTCCCAAATACGCCCTCTGCCCACCTGTACCCTCCTTCTTGTCTCCCTTCTAGTCTAGGAGGAGAGAAAGACTCAGGAGATGAGGCATGGAGGGGACCCTACAGGACTGAAGAGGAGAGCCAGCTGGGGTCTGGGGAGGGGATGCCGGGCAGAGACAGCAATAGGGAGGTAGGAGGCAGAGTATCAACTAAGGAAGAAGTGACCATAGGGGATATGGGAAGACAGACAGATAACAGAGGGGAAGTCAGAATTCTCTGCAATCTACAAAGCCACTAGGACAGGCTGCTTAGGTGATGTCCCACAAAGAAATCCCAGCATAGAGTCCCTGCTGTGCTGACCGTGTGAGCCATTCTGCCCTTTCCCACCCAAATTTGAAATTTCAGTGGACCCTTAAGTTGGGGCTCATCTCCTCCCCATCCCAGCACAGTGTCCCCCGGCCCTTAGCACTCAGTGAGCTTTCAGTGACTTCCTAATCACGCACGACACAGACACACGCTGGGTGTAGAGTAAGCAGAAAGTTGAATGAGCAAACATAAAACAGCAGAGGAAGAGGCTCTGAAGACGCTTTGATCGGAGAGGAGGATCTGAAGCTTTGATCAGAGCCTCACTCTTCAGCCAGGGCCAGCCTGGAACTCACTACATAGCCCACACTGGCCTTAAACTTACGCAACAATACTCCTGCCTCCAACTTCCAGATGCTGTCATTGCAGGAGTGACCTACCATAAATCGAATCTTTTAAGCAGTTCGCCCATCTGTCCAGTTCTCATGTCCCTGTGCCAGGGACACCACGGGCAATGTATAAATAAACCATGGGCCAACAGAAAGTAGAGAAAAAGAGAACGATTTTTTTTTTCCTATTTCTGCCCTGAAGCTGAACTTTAGAGTAGGACAAAAGGAGAAAGGAAAAGCAGGCCACGGGCCCAGAGTCCAGGATCAGCTCACACAGCTCCTGACTTTCCTCACAGCTTCAGAGAAGTTGTGCAAACAAAGCTCTGAAAGGGGAAACACTCCTACACCAAAGAGCTGAGCAGCCATCTTCCCAAGGGGAGGGGGCTGCAGGCAGGGAGTGGGAGGGACATGGGGACAACAAGGACAGGACAAGACAGGACAGGCTGGAGGACAGGGTTGCAGTGGGGGCTACAGGATGGAGGAGAGGGCTGCGTGGGGGGAGCTGCAGGCTGGAGGGGAGGGCTGCAGGCTGAGGGATAGGGGTGGGACAGGCTGGAGGGCAAAGGCTATGTATGGCTGGAGGGGAGGCCTGCAGGGGGGAAAAGAGGCTAGAGAGAAGAGATTATAGGCTGGAGGTGGGGGAGGGAGGGCTACATCTCCAGGAAGCTGGGAGGAAGACGAAGAAAAAAAAAGAAAAAGAAAAAGAAAAAAAAACCCAACACTTTGACATCCTGTCAAAGCCCAGAGGCAGCTGGACACAGTCATTGCATCTTAGCTTCTGTAGAGCCAGGCAGAGGGCCCCAGAGGGGATGAGGCTCTCCTTCCAATACAGAGAAAGGAGGCTGGCATACCCACATTCATAACAGCAGCTGTACTACTTATGCCACACCCTCTCCTCCCTTGGCCCCCACTATATTCTGTGGACTCCATCCCTAACACAAGAAAATGAATGGATGGATGGATGGATGGATGGATGGATGGATGGATGGGTGGATGGATAAGGCCAGAAGGTGGAAGCCTCAGGCTGATTTGAAATTGCAAGAAAAGGTTAGGTAACAAATGGCCTCTCTTCATTACACAGCCCCTGGCTATCCAGGGCAAAACAAATAAATGTGCCAGCACCCTCTTGTCCCAAACATCTGTCTCTCTTTTTTAACACAGGGTTTCGTGTTGGCTTCAAATTCATATGTAGCCTAGGATGATCCTGAACTTCTGACCCTCCTGCCTCTACCTCCTGAGTCCCGGGATTATGACATATACCTACTTGGTTTACTGTGTACATGCTAGGAAATTATTCTACCAATGGAGCTACATCCCTAGCTACTTCGGGGACAGGAGAATGGCAAGTCCAAGGCCCACCTGGCCAACCTAATGGGACTTACTGGAAAATAAAAAGTAAAAATAGAGGTGGGACATATGTAGCTCAGAATCATGCCCGAGGGTGAGCAAGCCCTACATCCAATCCCAGAACCATAGACTAATAACAGCAATAATTTTGAACTACATAAAGAAAGCCTGCAAGCCCAGAGCTCAGTCCACAGTGGCTTATTTTCTCAAGGGTTGGAAGGCTGAACCTCCAGGGTGATCTCAGCACTCAGGCATCTGCATGCACAGTTTTGCTGCGTCTGTGGTCATATTGCATATAATGTGCTAGCTCCTCCCCGGCCCCCATATCCCCAACAGCAGCCCAAACCATTCTGGCTGAGTCTTCATCAACCACCAGCAACCTAGCTTTCTTAGTCGGACAAAGAACACAAAGAAAATCAGTAAAGGAACCAGAAGACGCGGAGTTCCAGGGACTAGGCAGACCCGGAGACCCAAATTACAAAGAGCCCCAGGTTTCCCCAGATGTAACAAGGTGTTTGCTCTAATCAGTTATCTCCATCGATGATCTGCTGAAACAACACTTCGTTAGACCAGACACCTTCAGGCCAGTGTGGGGTGTGACTGCTGGATCACCGGCAGTCCGGCAAGCACAGATTTGCTCTTCACAGTTCTGCTGTCAGTCAGCGGACAAGCGCACAGTCAACCTGTGATCCAGAGACTACGAACTACAACATCCCTACCTGATTACTACCCTCCAACTGTGAGCGCAATGACACCCAAACACCCAAATGGCTGTTGCTCAGGTATGACTAGAACATCAATGAAGGAAGGAAGTTAGCTTTTTCTGGAGGCTTCACGGATGAGATCCCCTTAAAGGCTAAGTTGCCCCAGAGGTCTCACGGAGCCGAGGCAGTCAAGGATGACCTTGATCTCCTCATTCTCCTTCTCCCACCTCCCAAGCGACTGGATGATCAATTTACAACCTGCCCCTCTACGTCTGGGTTGCACAGTGATGAGAACCGAGCCCAGGCTTTCCTGAGAGCTACATAGACATTCTACCATCGGGGCCAGAGACGCAGCCTGGAAGACTACATCTTGTTCCTGTCAAATCCTAGCACCCAGATGGTGCTGGCACATGGCACTCTCTCAGAAAGAGCCTTGAACAGTCACCTCTGTGGTCTCCGTAGCTCTCAGTCCTCCGTGTCAGCAGCTCAGTGCAGCAGGAGGTGGCATTCCCTCTGGGCACTGTCAATGTGACTTACAACCCCAGAGAGCGAGCAAGAGATGCAGAGAAAGCTCAAGGGCCACCTAGCAGCTGACGGCATTTGCACACTGACCTTTAACCAAAGGGCACGGAAAGGAGAAAGCATCCATCCACAGCTGCTGGCCTGGATGAAGCTTCAAGGTGGGGCCATGTTTCCTTCCTAGGTTTCACTGAGCAAGATCACACAGGAGGGGCTGGCCAAGGGGGTGGAAGAAGTCCTTTCTCACTGTCCAGAGAGTAACCCAGTCTGCTGTCCTCAGCGGACACAGGTGACCAAACCAGCCTTTGGATTGGCCTGACACCTAGCAAGTTTTGAAAGTGGTTGGACAAGCTTAGCATAACAGCTCATACCTGCCATCACAACACTCTGGTGGCTGAGGCAGGAGGATTGCGGTCATAGGGCCAGCCTGTGCTACACAGAAAGATTATGCAGGAAAAAAAAAAGGGAAGAAGGAAGGAAGGAAGGAAGGAGCTGGTGTGATGGTAATGAAGACATGAACACCTGTGGTAACTATGGCAACCAGGGAGCAAACAGAAACCACAGAGCAACGGGCAGGAAGGTGAGGCAGGCTGGGTGCTGGAGGGCGCACCTAACACACCACAGAGCAACCAGTCCCCTGGACAAGGTCTCTGGACACGAAGAACCCACCCTGGGAACCCAAGTAGATCACAGGGAAATCTTAAATGCATGCAAACTGGGGAACCCCATCACCCTATCATGATCTGGCTGCTTGAGCTGGGTCCTACCACTCACTCTCCAACATGGCTTACTTTAGCACTATCCTTTGTCATCTGGGGGGGGGAGGGGGGCGGGGATACCAAAGGAGACTGTTAGCATCCAGAACCTGCCTGTGGCAGATATGTGGGCGGGTCCACAGACCTGTCACCAGGGCAACGGCCACCATATTCCCAGAATCCATTGGGTTCAGCTCCCACCTTTACCTGGACTGCTATGTCACGACATATATATATGGGTACTTTCCTCCATCTTTCTCTCTCTCTCTTCCCTCTCTCCCCTCTCTCTCCCTTCACGCGCCACGGTCCTCACCCCTCCCCCCCAATTAAACTTCCAAAACACAGAGCTGCTTGTATCTGGTGTCTGTGGACGCGCTGCCGAGAGCCATAAGCTATCAGAGACTTTCTAGAGGTGACTTGGTGGTCTGAATGAGGGATGACCCTGTTTAGCTTGGCTAAACGTCACTACAAATTCCTACATGGAGAAATAGGAAGGTAGGAGAGTGAGAACCAGGAGCTATCGTGAGAAAGAACTATACAGACACTGCTGGGTTTGAAGGGGAGAGAAGAGGACAAAAGCCAAGGGCACAGGAAGGTCACGGTTAACCACTGTTCTTATTAATACTATCAACTTGCTCACTATTGGCAAGGACAAGTAGAAATGACAGAATCAAACGTCAGTAAGTACACGAGGACAGATGAAAAGACCAGCAGGCTGGAGACATCAGAGCCTGGCAACTGGTACTAGGACCATGAGTCCCAGGCCATCCAGGACTGCCCAGACCCTGCCTCAATAAAAATAAATAAGAAACAATCAGGACCCACTAAGGTAGGCCTGTCAATCAGGTTACTAGGGAGGGTAAGGCGGGAGAAGTCTAAGTTCAAAACCGAACTGGGTAACTTGGCAAGACTATCTCAAAATGAAAAGAGGAAGAAGCCGGTTGGGGCTGTGGCTCCAGGGTAGCGCGTCCCTGCATGCAAGTGTCCCTGGGTTCAAACCTCAGCGTTGCCCCTCCCCCTCCACACACCAGATCTACTGCAAGTTAATTCCGAAGTGCATCCATGACATAAATATTAAAAGGCAATATAAAATTCCGCTCTCAGAAACAGGCCTCTGGGGACGGATGCTCTGAGGCCGCTGGGCACCTCTGAGAATAGAGTACACACAAGTCTGTAGGAGAGGCACTCTGGGATTGCAGGAGGACGCCTGGCAGGAGGCCAGAGCAGCCATGTGGTCAGGGCTATTGACAGGGGCCATTTGCTCTGCACTGATTCTGGAGTTACTGCTTCAGAGGGGACAGTGGGACTTCCTGTGCAGGCTCAGCCTTCAGGCATGGCTGGGGACCACCTAGATAACAGTGGAGTGTGTTTATGCACTCCCAAGTGCTCCCAGTACAGCAACATGAAAGGAGCAGCGCTAACCCAGGCTCAGATCCTAGCAGGGAAAAGCCGCATGTGTGGGAATGGCTTTGGA
>NW_022196905.1:258275362-258276653 GCF_008632895.1 Mastomys coucha
CCTATCTATGAAATCTTTGACTGCTTGACTTATCAGAGATGCAGCCTTGAAGTCTGGAGACACCCTTTAACCAATGAAATGGGGACATAAACTGGTAGACATGTGCCTCAGCCTCCTACCACATCTTCAAGGGTCCCAGTAGAATGGCATCCTGTTCCCGCCAGCCTCAGTGGCTGGCATGAGTTCCCTTTAGTGCTTCTCCGCCCTCCTGCCTCACCCAACCCACACCCTCATTCCTGCTTCCTGGGTCTACCCCCACCCCAAAACCCCTGGCCTGCACCCAAACCCAGGGCCCAGGGTCAGCTTGTGGAGGACCCTAAGCTAAAACAGTGCCCAGGAGAACACAGACTGGGTGGACAGAAGGTGGCTGAGTCTACTAGTTTAGACCTGCCTGAGCAGGGGCTAGCTCTTCCAGTGGTCACAACGCGGCACAGAGAAGCTAGGTGACTTGCCAAGGTCACACAGCTCACATAGAATAGAGCTCTGAGATTGGAGGCCAGGCAGCATGGATTTCCTTCTTGAAGTGGAAACAAAAGGCTGAAGAGCCAGCACTTACAGAAGCCATGACTCAGGCCAGTCAAGGGAGCAGCATACTCACGGGGTGGGGGGAGGTGTGCTTAGGCCCTAGCTACCACAAACATTACCAAATCCATGAAATCTCTTCAGGGCCTTGTCATAGGATCCCCTCCCCCTCTGCGTATATATGTGTGTCTGTATCTTTTCTCTCTCCCTGTCTCTCTCATATATGCATGCACACCTACACACATGTACATGCTATACACGTGGCCAACTCCATGAGGACAAAGGTGACATCTGAGTAGAGGATACATATACCCTGGGCCTTAACTAGTGTAAAGAAGCCTTCCTAGAAAGCAAAATGGAGGAAGACTGCCCACAAGGTCTGGGGGGGGGGGGGCAGCAGGGGGCAGTGCAGGTCATTCCCAGCACAGGGGCCTTCTGGACAAAAGCCATAAAAATACTGTTAGGAGCTGGGGGGTGAGGATCCCAAAGTGAACTCAGACAATCACCCCTGGCTAAAGGGCCAGGTCACAGGGTCAAGAACAGGGCCCAAGTTAGCCCAAAGGCCTTATTCAGTAGATTTAGTAAAAGAGACAAGGCCCGCAGGAAGGGCGGAGCCCTGAGGCCTTTCAGACTGACTGGCAGGAAGAAGGGCAAAAGGAAGAAAGCAGTGAAGAAGCCCCAACCAGAGGAGGGAGGGGAGAGTGGAGGGTGGGGGCAGTGGAGGGTAGGGGGAAGTAGAGGGAGGGGACAGAGTAAAGAAGGCAGGGGA
>NW_022196905.1:258277527-258282057 GCF_008632895.1 Mastomys coucha
CTACAGAGTGAGTTCCAGGACAGCCAGGGCTATACAGAGAAACCCTGTCTCGAAAAAAAAAAACCAAACAAACAAACAAAAAAGAAGCTGTTCTAAAGAGAGGGGTACTGGCTACTCATGAGAATGGTAGACACCTGCCAGCCTATACCTGCAAACAATGACCACAAATCCAAAGGCAAGGAAAAAACTTCACCAAGCTATAAATCCAAAGGACTGAGTACAAAGCCACTGTACTCAGCAACAGAATGTAGGGAAAGCATCAGTGGAGACCAAACAGTATCCAAGCTACTCGACACCCTCGCAGATAAATAAAGTATTAATCCACCCGGTATGGTGGCTCATGCCTTAATCATGGCACTTGGTGAGATTATCTTAAGCTACAAGGCCAGCCTGAGGTACACAGTGAGTTCCAGGCCACCAACCTGGGCTACAGATTCAAGAACCTGTCTCAGAGGAAAAGAAAAAAAAAAAAATCAAATGGCTCAGGGAAGTCAAGAATCTATAGAGACAGCTTCAAGCATGGCTGGATCAAGGGTGTAAGCCTCGCTAGATGGTCTCCAATCCTGACCTTTGCCTGGGCTGCCTGCAGGTTCTGTAAGAGGCAGAAGGGTCCTGTGACTCCAAGCCTTCACTCTCTCTAGGTTAATCCCAGAAAAAGATTAAAGGACTCCCAGCAGCTCTGTCCAAAGTCCCAGTCCCAGAAGCAAGCCTGATCAGCTTGAGAGATCACGTGAGGCTCCAACCTTGGGTTAAACACTGTAATGGGGATGGCTGGCTCAGATTAGCCAAGAGAGGTCACGTGTCATCTGAGAGCCATTCACCCCCAACCCTCACAAAGGATGGGATACAGATCAATGTCCTTAGTCAAAACCGCTTCAGGCTACTCTGCTGTGGGCTGACCAAAGCATCACGGGAGTATCACATTCACCCGGCACCTCTGCCAACCAATCATCACTGACAGTCTCCTAGCATGCCCTTCTCCAGGGACCACCCGACACATCCAGTTTACTTCAGCCTGCCTAAGCCAGGTACCTCCCAAGACAGCTATGGTGGTGCTGTACACACATTGAGCATCTACTTTATGCCAGGCAGCGTTTCTATATCCTGTCACTTGATCATCCACAATCATCCTCATCTCACACACACAGAAACAGAGACTCTGGCAGACCTGCCCAAGGTCACACAGCACAGCCAGGTTTCAGTTAGAGCAAAGATTGGATCCTTCATCTGTGCTCTGCCCCAGAGGCTCTAAAATCTACACCAGAACACTGGATGCAGTCCCAGAAGCCTGGGTTCTGTCCAAAAGAAAACTGCTTCCAGCAAAGAGGATCCGGTTAGGCAATGTTACAAGTTATCAGAGTATATTTTATAGCCCCTTTAAAGGGGCCACAAGAAAGAGAAACAAAACAAAACATAGTAAAGAAGGAACTCAGCCCCAGAAGGGAAGGTGGGTGTGGCCCAACAGCCATAGGACGGTCCTACTTTGGACCAGAAAATACATATAGAGAAATGTTTCAAGAACACAGACAAAGATTAGGTCCATGGTCATGTGGCCAATCCTCCTAGGAGGAGATCATGAAACATCTGTAGAGGGTAGAGTGTCTTTGCTGTGACATATCACCTGGGTTCTCAGAGTAAGTTTACAGAGTAGCCACCAGTACACAGAATGAATGAATATGTCCAAGGACAGAACAACAAAAGGGTGGACACATTTCTGAATGGGGAACACATTTCTGAATGTGTTTTCACCTCCTCTTTGTACAGAATCTCGGACTATCCTAAAAGAACCTTCTGCAGTTGGGTGGCCCAGTTGATAAAGGTGTTATGGCACAAGCATGAGGACCTACGTCTGGATTGTCAGCACTCTCATAAAAGCTGTGTATGGTTGCATGCTAGTCAGCCCTGGTGTGCACTGGTCATCTACAGTTAAGACCCTGCCTCAAAGAAGCTCAGCAAAATGGTTCAGCAGATGACAGTGCCTGTTCCCAAGACTGACCACTTGTATTTGATCCCTGGAACCTAGATGGCAGGAGAGAACTGACTCCCACAAACTGTCTAATGACCCCCGACATGTGCACCATGGAACATGAATGCATGGGAAAACACACACACACACACACACACACACACACACACACTTTAAAACAAAGTAAAGAATAATCAAGGAGACAGCATTAATCTCTGCACTCCACACACATGGCTGCACATATACATGTTCCCACACATACATGCACATACACATATTCCCACACATACATGCACATACACATGCTCCCACATATACAAACACATACACATGCTCCCACACAAATATGCACACACACATGCTCCCATACATACATGCACATATACATGCTCACATACATGTGAACATACACAAAGACACTTGAGCTGCCTGCACAGAACAAGAACAAAATGTGACTCCACACAGCCTTGTCACCCATGCCAGATCTATGAGCCCCACTTCTACAGCTGTCATGAGGATTGGTACATCCCCTCTGGTTGGCAAATAGTCCCTCCACCTCTGGGGGCTGGGCACTGATGCTGCCTGACTCTGAGTGGCTCTTAGGGTCCCTGTAGCCCCCAGCTCAGCTGCTTCCCCTACTTTTCCAGCCACTCTCAGCATGCACCCTGCTTCCACAGGACCTCCGTCTCCAAATAAAATGCTAGTCCTACTCAGGGACATTTGAGGAACTTACTATCCCCTAAGCATACACTCCTGCTGTCTGCACTGTGGCAGAAGGGTCAACAGATGGACAGCTTGCCTGTTTGGGAACACGAATCTGAACTCAGAACATTGGCACAGCCTGCATCCCTCAGCACCATGGCAACCACTTCTCCCCAGGGACTAAGCAGCTCCTGCAAACAGACCCAGGCTAAGGTTAGTGCCACAGGAGGCCATCGCAAGCTGGATGTAGGCGGACCCACTGTGTGCTGGCCGAAGCACCTACTGGGAGTCTCAGGATGAAAGCTACAGGAATGGAAAGTAACTTGGTTAACTAATATATAGTCATTCTGTTATTAATTTTATAATTATTGAGAAGAAATAATTCCACTGGAAAGGTAAGGTGGGACTCTACACATCTCTGAGGTGCCTGGATATAAGGAAAAAAAAGCCTTTCTTCTGGGGCTGCCTGCCAAGACAGCTGACAGGAAATTGGGGCTCTCCCTACATTACAGTAAGCAAATTTAATCTGCAAACCATCCTACAAAGAACAAAATCCTAAACCACTTCCTTGGGGCCAGGAGGAATGGGTCCCAGAGTCCAGTCCTGGCTCTGTTCTTCCTAGGTGTCAGGTAAGTCACTTAACCTCTCTGAGCCTTGGTTTGCAATCTTCAGGATGAGCCAACCCACTAGAAGCACGGCTGACACCCAGTCAGGTACAGTGGTAGGTAAGATTACAAACAGGAATGCTGAGGATGAGGTCCCTAGCTCAGGAGGCCTCAGCAGGGGAGGGACAGAGAGCACACGTGGCAAGCAGAACCATCTGTACAATGTCCACCAGATGGCTGGAAAGAGAGAGCAGACTGCAGCTGCAGCCTCGATCCCACAGTCCAGTCACAAGGACCAACAAGCAGCCTGCAGAGCATTTGTAGCTCAGACGCCAGACGATTGCTATCCCACCCCTGTAGAGGGTTAGTGATGGGAGATCTGAGCAGAAAAACCACAGCCCATCAGAGGAAGGAAGTGTCCCCCAAGCAGCATCCAGGCCGGATGTATGGCAGCAGGAGAATCAGCTGGGAATCTACCAGCCGGATACTTGCTTGGCCTTCAGCTCCATCACCTTCTCCAGCTTAGAGGAAAAATAGTCACAGAGGCAGAGAGAGGGCTGGGGCTGGGCTCCCGGTGAAGAGGGAAGCATACCTGCAGCACCCAGCCCCAGAGATTCTGGGGCCAATCCTGCTGATGGTGCACTGACTTCGGGAAAGTTGAGCCTGCACTTGTCCCACGTTGGAGGCATTTGCTGCAGTCAGAGCAGCTGCGATCCTGCTCCCGAGCCAAAGCCTGCACGCTGACTCCACTCCACAGCATCGCCCTTCACGCTGATCTTGTTTTAAGTGAATTATTTACAAAAGCAATGAATACAGAGTCTAGCAGCAACTCCCAGGAGACATCTTAAGCCAGGAGAACTCTTACACTCGAACATACAATCTCACACTAATCTTAGTACCACACAGCACAAAGTGAATGCCCTTTGAGACGAACTGAATGCAAAAGATGATTCAATTAAAAAGTTATGCCCCCAGGCAAGGTGATGCATGCCTATAATCCTAGCATTTTGGAGGCAGAGGCAGGAGGATCAGGAGTTTCTGGCCAGGCTTAGCTACACAGCCAAGTTTGAGGCCAGAAAGCAATAAAAGAGCTGGGTGGCACAAACCAGGAAACAGAAGCAGGAAGATCGCAAGTTCAAGACCTGCCAGGATTTACTGAGCATGAACTTGTCTCAAAATAAAATGGTTTAATTTTTAAAAAGGCTGAGATGTACCTCAGGGGTAGAGTATGTGGCCAGCATATTCAATGCCCTATGT
>NW_022196905.1:258282308-258289945 GCF_008632895.1 Mastomys coucha
GGGGGGGGGGGTCTGTTTGTCACCAATGACTCTGACCAGCACTGTCCTGAACACACACTTGGGATCAATCAATCTCACAGCAACACCACAAGAGATCAGGTGAGGAACTGTGACCGCCACCCCCCAAAGGGACCAGGCCCCTACACACCCAGCTGGAAAGCAGCCCCAGAGGGATTCTAACCCACAGCCATCCGCAGGAGCCCACACCCTAGCATCTAGATGGCCTGCTTTTATTTGACATTAGTTCCTAAAGCTAAAGACAACAGGAGACAGTAGGCCTGAGATCTCTTACTTCCAATCTCTTTAAAGGCTCTTTTTCCAGAAGGCAAGGGAGATGCCCAGCCTAGGCTGACCTCCAATACTCCATCTCCCTGCCTGTTTCCAGAATATGCTGAGCTGCTCTGCACACCAGCTCCTTTAGAGATCTCATTACCAACTGTGTTGAGCCGTGAACGGCCAGGGGCTGTGGACATTCAGGCCCTGTGTTCTTTCATGGTCCACACATCCCAAGGAAGCTTAACACACACAAACCTTAAGGTTCCCATGGGATGCTTTTAGTAAGTCTCACATCTACATGATTCCTCCACACCAAACCACGGAGCGTGTTCAGCTCCCGGAGATATCCCCTATGCCCCACCCAACCAGTGGCCATTCCCTCCAAAGGAAACTGGCCGCTGGGACCTCACAAGTCAGCTTCACTTTATCCAGGCCTCATATAACAACATTGGGTATCCTCTCTTGATATGTGTCCCTGTACTCTTCAAATTAAAGGCTTGCACAGAAACAGAGAGGGACAAAGACGGAAGGGAGAAAGGAGGGTGGGGCCCTGGGTTCTGCCTTTAACTTGCAGCCCCCAGAGGCTTCGGCGTTTATTGTTCACTGACCAATCAGAGAGGGGGGAGTTTGAACTGCCCGTTCTGACCTGGAAACCCAGTGAACCACAGGGAGCGGAAGAAGCTGTCTGACATTACCAGGGGAGGAACCTCCTCGGGTCACTTGATGGTGATGTTCACCACAGGGGTTGGGAGAAGGGTGGGGGAGGGATACACTCGGGACTTTAGAAAGCTCAGATCAGAGCTTTGCATAGCTGTGCACGCCCACCATACCAGTACTAGACGCTTGGGGCAAGAGGATGGCCAGTTGGAGGTCACCCTGGATATAAAGTGAGCCCCTATATCCAAAAACAGGAAGACAAAAACAAAACAAACAAACAAAACCCCAGCCCAGAACTGCTGCTACTTGGATGCCCAGCGCCTCGCTGCTCAGAGTGCCCACCCTCTTTCAAAAGGTCTCAGGTCGCCCTACCTGTGCACTGCTGGATGAAATGCTGGTAATCCGCTCCCTGATCGCCGGGGACAATGGTGGCGCCGTCGTATCTGAAAGTCACCCTTTGGGTTGGAGGAAGAAAAGAAACATAGGTGAGCGGCGGCGGCGAGCGGCACGAAGCAGGTCACTACTGGCATCCCCGGCCCCGCGGCGTTGCTCACCAGATGACCCCAGAGCCGTCGTCCCGCACTAAGTTGTACGCCGCGCGACACGCCTCCTTGTCGATCTTCGTGGCCATGGCCGCCGCGAGGACACTGCCAGAATCAGTGAACGCGTCCCTGATCCGCTGCGAGGGTCGAGCGGGCTCCGAGAGTGAGCAGGAGGCTGGCCGCTCGGAACTGCAAGCTAAGGTCCTCGGAGAGGGGCCCGCGGTGACTGCAGAGCCAGAGCGCGCGCCGGGACTCCACTCCCATGAAGGCCACGCCCCTCTGCTCCCATTGCTCACGCGGGGCGGGGGCGGAGCGTCTCGCACATCCGGCAGCCAATCCCAGCCTGTGTGGATTGCGCAACTCCACGGAGGGCTGGAGGAGGGGCCCTTCCTCTTCATCTTCTCTTCCTCCGCTTTCTTCCTTCCCCACTCCGTGGGCCGCAGCCCCTCTCTTCTTCCACCACCTTCTGTGTTCTCCGATCTCGCTCTCCTTCCTTCCCTCTCTTCTTTCCTCCATTCCTCTCCTCTTAAGCAGTTGCCCTCTTCTCTCAGCCTCTACCTTGTTCTCCTTTCTTCTCATCCCTCCTATTTATCCCACCCCAAGCCCCTTCTCCCTCCTCCCTAAGGCCTCCTTTCTCCTCCTCGTCTTCTTACCCTCCGTTTTCTCTCTCGAATCTTCTTACTCTCTCTTCCTCCCTTAGTCCTCTCCACCAGTGAGCTGGGCTGCAGAGCTCTCCACCCCTCCTGCTCCCCTCCAGAAGGCTAGCTTAAGTCCGCACTCAGATGACCCAGGCTGGCCAAGGCTGGCCCCCTAACCCAGTGTTTGCTCTTTGGATTTGGAATGGAAAGAAGTGGAAAGAAGGAAGCATTTCATTTAAGGGGCAGGCTGGCAATCACTGTTGACTTTGTAGCCTAGCTATCTGCAGTCACGTGCGGTGCTGGGAGGGGGGGCATTGGGAGGCAGCATCCTTAACTCCCTTACTGGGTCATTCATTCACTATCCTTCCACTATCTGTGCTGCTGAAAAACTACCGGCTGCTGAAAAACTGGACCTGGAGGCCCAGCTCTAGAATTGCTTGTAATTCTCAGCCCCAAGCCATAGGGCAAGCCCTGAAACCTTTCCAAGAGTACTGCTCTCTCCCCATGGTAAGAATAACACCGCCAGCCTCATCCGGTGCCTTCAGCTTTAATTGAAATGATGTATACAAGCCAGGGCAGGCATCAAAAGAGGTCACTGTTGGTTTGCTATTAACCAAACGGATCATAGACAGAGACTGAAAAGATCTGGAACATGTACAAGGGATAGGAGAACCCTTAGGCCTGAAGGTGTGGCCTAGGGAGCCAGCATCTGTGAGTTGTGAGGTCCCAGGTTCTCTCAGCACCTCAACTAAAAACAAAACAACAAAAATAATAATAATAATAATAATAATAATAATAATAATAATAATAATAATAATCTGGACACAGTAGCTCACACCAGGCAGCTCAGAGCTCAGGAGGTTAAGAATGAAGGATTATACATTGAGAACCAGCCTGGGCTACATACTGATTTCCAGACCTGCCTGGGCTACAAAATAAGACCCTGTCTCAGATTAGGAGAGATGGTTTATCCTCTTCCAGAGGACTTTAGATTCTTTCTCAGTACCCAAGTCTGTAATTACAGCTCCAGGGGAATCTGATGTCCTCTTCTAATCTCTGTAGGCAATCTGTGCACACACACATATGCATATACACACACACCACACTCTTTTATACACACACATTTGAATAAATAAAAAACATAGTGATAGATAGACACCTGTTATCCTTGTACTTGGGAGGTGTCTGCAAAAGAATCAGAAATTCAGGGTCATCCTCTGATACATAGACAATTAAAGCCAGCCTGGGCTACATGAAATTATCTCAGTACACGCCACACACACACACACACACACACACACACACACACACACACACACACACGGGGTGGGGCAGAGCTGCCAAGAAAAGTGCTACCTTCCTCAAAATGAAAAAAAAAAAAACAAAAAAAACAAATCCATAAAAACTATTTACCACACAAATCACAAAGACTGGTCAAATGTGTGACCGGTCAGGTCCAGTGGTTATTGTGTCTGTGTGTCTGTTTGTCTGTGTGTGTTCCTCCCTTATGACCATGTGAAGCAGGGGACCTCAGAGCCTTCCACCTTGTCTTTTCAGTCAGGGTCTCTCACTGACCTGGAGCTTACCAAGTCTGGCAGGCCATTCAACCCCAGGGCTGCAAGTGTTCTCTAACCTCCCCAGCACAGGGATTATAAGCATAGCCACTATATGGCTTTATTTTTTAAATATAAGTTCAGGGGGTCAAATGAGGGGCCCATGCTTCCCTGGCAAGCACCTTACTGATTAAATTATTTCCCCTTCTGTTCTTGAGTGTGTGTGTGTGTGTGTGTGTGTGTGTATGTGTATTTGGGTTTTTTTGTTTTGTTTTTGTTGTTGTTTTTTTTTTAAGATAGGGTCTCACCGGGCAGTGGTGGTGGTGCACGCCTTTAATCCCAGCACTTGGGAGGCAGATGCAGGTGGATTTCTGAGTTCGAAGCCAGCCTGGTCTACAGAGTGAGTTCCAGGGCAGCCAGAGCTATACAGAGAAACCCTGTCTTAAAAAAAAAAAAAAAGATAGGGTCTCATGTAGCCCAAGCTGGCTTCCAATTAACTATGTAGCAGAGGATAACCCTGAACTCCTGATACTTCAGCCACCACCTCCCAAATGCAAGGATTACAGGTGTGTGCCACCAGGCCAGGATCAGACCATCCTTAAAGACATGAAAAGATTCCAGAGAAGGGCATCAGACCCCCGAAACTGTTATAGGGGATTGCGGGCTGCCTGACCTGGGTACTAAGAACTGAACTTGGGTCCTCTTGAAAAGCAACAAGTGCTTTAACCAATAAACCATCTCTCCAGCCCATGTTATTTGTTTGCTTGATTAGTTGGTTTGGTTTGGGTTTTGGTTTTGATTTGGTTTTTTGTTTTTTTGTTTTTTTCAAGACAGGGTTTCTCTGTGTAGCTCTGGCTGTCTTGGAACTCACTCTCTGGACCAGGCTGGCCTCAAACTCAAGAGATCTGCCTGCCTCTGCCTCCAAAGTGCTGGGATTAAAGACTTGTGCCACCATTCCTGTGTTTGTTTTTAAACCATGTAAATATAGTGTTTATTCATGTGAAATTACTACCAAAGCTCCAAGCATGGTGGCGCATGGTCTTTAATCCCAAGACAGAGAAGGCAGACTGATCTCTGAGTTATAGGCCAGCCAAGGTGACATAGTGAGTTCCAGGCTAGCTAGACCTACATGGAGAAATCCTGCCTGCCTCAAAAAACAAAGGAAAGGAATTTAAAAAAAGAAGGAAGGAAGGGAGGGGGGGAAGGGAAAGAGGGAAGGAGGAAGATATTAACTACTCCCAATAAAGCGAAGTCAACCTTACAGCCTCTAGCTCTCCATTCCAAGCACCATGTTGTCTATCACCTAAGTGGGTGAAGGGAATGAACACCCCAGGGCCCACAACTGTTCTTTCTGCTCCTTGCTGAGGGCGCCCTCTACTGGGGTGAACATGTAAAAAGGTTTGTTTGCCAGGGGACCTTGATTCTGAGTACAAATCCTGTCTGTCTGCTCAGCCTAAGGAAGCACCAATAAGACAGCTGCAGACCAGATGTGCTGGGTTGTGATCCTTGGCCTCAGCTGGGATCCACAGACTATCACAACACAGAAAGTAATCTGGCTGGGTGTGGTGGCCTGCACCTGCAACCACAGAACGCCAGAAAAAAAAGCAGGAAGAGTGACCTGCATTTCACGTCCGCTGAATCTATAGATTAAGTTTCAGGACAGCCAGGGCTACAGAGGAAGATCTTCTGACAAAAATCAAATAATGGCCCATCGATATGGCGTGGTGAGTAAATATGCTTAGTATTAAATCTGACTACCTGAGTTCAAACCTGGGATCCATATAGAGGAGAAAATAGACGCCTGTAAATTGTCCTCTGACCTCCATGGCAAAATGCAAACACACACACACACACATACACGTGCGCACACACATGTACACACACATGCACACACATATGCATGCACACACACACACACACAGACACACCTGAAAGAAAATAAATACAATTTTAAAAAATCATTTTAGGGGCTGGAGAGATGGCTCAGCAATTAAGAGCAATTGGCTGTTTTCCCACAGGACCCAGGTTCGATTATCAGCACCCACACACATAGTGGCTAAAAATTATCTGTATGTAACTCCAGTTCCATGGAATCTGACACCCTCTTCTGGCCTCTGCTGGCATCAGGCACACACATGATATACAGACTTACGTATAGACAAAATGCTCACTCATAATTGTAAAATGTGTGAAAAGGGGCTGGAGAAATGGCTCGGTGGTTAAAAGCACTCACTGCTCTTCCAGAGGGCCTGAGTTCAATTCCCAGCACCCACACAGCAGCTCATGACTGTCTGACCCTATCTCCTGGTGTACAGATGTACACACAGACAAAAGCGCACATATACAGAAATAAATAGATAAAAATAAAGTACACATAAATGGAAATAAATTAATACATCTTAAAAGATAAGCCGGGCGTGGTGGCGCACGCCTTTAATCCCAGCACTTGGGAGGCAGAGGCAGGTGGATTTCTGAGTTCGAGGCCAGCCTGGTCTACAGGGTGAGCTCCAGGAAAGCCAGGGCTATACAGAGAAACCCTGTCTCGAAAAACCAAAAAAAAAGAAAAAGAAAAAAAAAAAAGATGAATATGTCCTTCTGCCTGGCATATATGAGCCCTAAGTCAGCACAGCCGATTCTCACCGGGACCTCAAATGTTCCCCCTCCTCCTGGCTTTCACCAGCACTCCACTGTTACGAAGGTACATCCACAGCCTATCCCACAGCCTTCTGTTTCATAGCCCCCACTGGCCACTCTCTGAAGTCTCCTTTCTTTCATCTTATAATTTGTCTGTCTGCCCCTAGAAGAATGCCAGGGCCACCAGCAGGGGGTTGTCTATCTAGGTCACTAGAGATGCCCATCTTCAAGAGCCACGGGAATCCCAGACAGACAGACACACACACACCCCTCCAGCTTCAAAGGCCTTGTCAGGATCTGTTAATTGTCTCAAGAGACCGACAGTGGCCGCAGAATGGAGACTAATTTCTATGCGTTCCTTCACAGCCTCCTCTCAGCCCCGTGGCCACACCAGAGAAGCTATATATATGGGAATAGATGAAATGTAATCGCAATTCTATTTTTTTTACAGCGTTATATGGCATTAACAGTAATGGTATCATAATCCTGTGTGTTGATTATTTAGCACCGTCCTGTGATTCTGCATGTGGAGAGCCAGATAGCATGTTAAGCTCTGTGGGGCTGTTTTCTGTCAGCTCTGGCTTCCTTTCTTACATATTTTTCTTAGAGGATGTCACACACGTGTACAATGTGTTTTGATCATATCCACCCTTTCATTTCTTAGTTTTTAGAGACAGGGTCTCTTAGAGCCCAGGCTGGTCTCAACGCCTGGTCTCGCTGCCTCTGCCCCCGGGTGCAGGATTACAAGTGTGCTCCATTAGGATTAAGTGCCTGGCTGTTCACAGTTGCTTCTCAGTTAATTCTCCAACTGCCTCTGTCCTTGTATCAGCCTGATGAAAGTTGAAGTCATTCTCCAGAGTGGGTTTTGTTTTGTGAATGCTTCTCATTAGGTAGCCCAGGCTGGCCTTGAACTGGAAATCCTTCTGTCTCAGCTTCCTGAGTATTGGGACTACAGGTGTGCACACACTGAGACCACGCCACTTCATCGGGAAGCAGAGATTGGAGATCATGAGACTGAGTCAGGTAGCTGGGCCACCTGGGCTTTGAGATGACCCTGGGCTGAGTTTTCAAGAATGTCCTGCCGGGCGGTGGTGGTGCACGTCTTTAGTCCCAGCACTTGGGAGGCAGAAGCAGGCAGATTTCTGAGTTCGAGGCCAGCCTGGTCTACAGAGTGAGTTCCAGGACAGCTAGAGCTATACAGAGAAACTCTGTCTCAAAAAACCAAAAACAAACAAACAAAAGAATGTCCTATTTTCCTAGACAGAAAGGTAACTCTAGCACCCAAGAAGCAGAGAATGGATCAGGAGTCCAGGGTCATCCTTGGCTACACAGCCAGT
>NW_022196905.1:258289955-258308536 GCF_008632895.1 Mastomys coucha
CTGGAAAGATGGCTCGGCAGTTAAGAGCACTTGTTGATCTTTCAGAGGATCCATGTACAATTCCCAGTGCCCATTTTAGGGTACACAATCCTTTGTAACTCCAGTGTTAGAGTTTCTGGCCCCCTCTGGCCTCTACGGACATCTACACACATGGTATTCGTAAACTCAAGCAGACACACACACTCACACATTTTAATAAAATTTTTAAAAACAAACCAGCAGGGCTGGAGAGATGGCTCAGTGGGTAAGAGCACTGACTGCTCTTCCGAAGGTCTTGAGTTCAAATCCCAGCAATCACATGGTGACTCACAACCATCCGTAATGAGATCTGACACCCTCTTTGGTGTATCTGAAGACAGCTACAGTGTAGTTAGATATAATAATAAGTAAATCTTTAGGCTGGAGTGAGCAGGGCCGGAGTGAGCGGGGCAGACTGGAGTGAGCAACCTTCATTCCCAGCAACTACATGATGGCTCACAATCATCAGTACAGCTACAATGTACTCATATACATAAATAAATAAAATAAATCTTTAAAAAAAATCAGCAAAATCCATCATAATTCACTGCTGTATTTCCACCCTTGCAGAAACCTGACAGACTCATTTTCCTTCAGACAGACTCATTTCCTTTCTTTCCTTGAAAGAAAAAGTCTCTCCTCAGCTGAACTGCTAGGTCACACAGCACAGGCCCCCTCCTCTCCCCCCATCCTGCCACACACACAGAGAACACCCAATTCTCCCTCCCGGGACAAAAGGCTGCACCTGGAGACAGGTGCCTCCGTGGGAAGAGATATTTATAGGCAGGCCTATTTATAGAGTGAGCTGATCTCACCAATTGTCAACGCTTTACAAAGAGGCTCTCAGGAATGCCAGAAAGATTAAGCTGCCTAAGTGGGAATTGAAGGTAGAGTCTTGGGGCTCTTGACTGTTGGCAACCTTACTCAGAAGCCCAGGGTGGAAGCCCAAGGGTTGCGCAAAGGCTAAGGTTGCTTATTGGTAAGGGCTGGGCAGGCATCAGCCCCAAGCCTGCCTCAGTGTCTTTTCATGACATTTAACATGTTTATTTTATGTGTGCATGGGTGGGAGGCACATGGGCATGTTCCAATGTGCATATATGGAGGTCAGAGGACAACTTGTGGGTGTCAGGTCTCTTCTTCCACCATGTGGGTCCCAGGGATCAAACTCAGGTCTTCAGGCTTGGAAGCAAGCCCCCTTACTGGCTGAACCATCTGACAGGCCCATTTCAGAAAACTTCGAAATAAAACAAATAGTGTTCTCCCTGAAATGTGCCCCTTCTCCCACACACACACAAATTTTTTTAAAAGTGTAAGTTTTTTTGAGAAGAAGCCATATGTCCAGTTATTGGCATCCTCAACTATGAACAAGACAGTTGTTTTGGTTTTGTTTTGGTTTTCTTTCAAAGCGAAGTTGATTTCAATCACTGTAGCAGTCGCCTACAGGTCTTCACTTTGAAGATGCAGTTCTTTACACTTTAGGCAGGGACCATATTCCTTTCTCGAAATTTTTATCCAGCTGCAGGAAGTCTCCTTGGCATTTGCTTTGAAGCCTGTCTTTGAGGTATCTTTCACACAGATCTAGTAGAAACCGATGTGGCCAATTCCCACCTGCGGCCGGTACATTATCATAATATCTAAGGAAGGGCATGCTGGAGTGATCCCTGGGGTTCTATAATATTGGGGCTCAGCCAGCTGCAAAGTGAACAGACCTGAGTAAAAGATACGTTTTTTTGTTTGTTTGTTTGTTTGTTTTGCTTTGCTTTGTTTTAGAAAATAATAGGAACTTTGAAAACAAAACAAACACTTGGCACACCAAGAACAGAATATGAGTAAAAATATTAGAATATTATGCCTAATTTTAGAGGGATATGCTTCTCTCTCTCTCTCTCTCTCTCTCTCTCTCTCTCTTTCTTCCTCTTGTTTTTCTGAGACAGAGTTTCTCTGTGTACATCTGGCTGTCCTGGAACTCACTCTGTAGACCAGGCTAGCCTCGAACTCAGAAATCTGCCTGCCTCTGCTTCCCAAGTGCTAGGACTAAAGACATGTGCCACCACTGCCCAGCAGGATGTGCTCTTAAAACACCAAGCTTTACTCTTTTCTCTATAAAATCTGACAAGTCAAGTTGCCCCATGGAACTGGGGTTTGTCTTTTGTTTGGTTGTTTTTCTGTTCTAAACTTGTTAGTTTAAAAAAACAAGTAGGGACTGGAAAGATGGCTCGATGATTAAGAGCTCTTCAGAGGACCAGAGCTCAGTCCCCATCCTAACAGCCTGTAACTCCAGCTCCCAGGAAGCTGATGCCCTCTTCTGGCCACTGCTGTAGTTAAAATTAACCAGGGAATTCTACCCCAACTTTGATTATATAGTTCCCCCAAAAAAAGATTCAAAACCTTTCTATTTATAATAAGCCTTAACAGCACCAGAGCTGAGCAGATATCAACCCTCTGAGCTATTGTATCTACTTCCCCTCAATAACCCTGAGATATCACTCGCCACGTTCTGACTGGCCAGCCCTTGTGTCCAGTTCTCACGATCTTTTATCCATGGAGTCTTTCTCTCTAGTCCCTCCTTGTGTTCCCACTCAGACCCCAAGCCTGACAACCGAAGCCCCGCCCACTTTTCTTCTGCCCAGCTACAGGTTGTAGGCATCTTTATTCAACCAATAGTTTTAAATTAAGGAGCAAGGTTACTAGCGTCACTTGGTGGACACGAGGGTTTCCTCATCCCTGAGGCAGCCAGACCAGTATACCAGACTAGTAATACTTGGGAGCCAGTATTAGCATTATAATACACAGCGGCAGACCAAACTTCAACATTACACACACACACACATTCAGGCATACACACAGGCACATGTATACACACAGAGGCACATATACACCTATGCACACGTGTGTGTGCACAGGCACACACACACAAACACCACTTAGAATAAAATAAATCTTTAAGGGCCAGGTGTAGTCGCATATGCCTTTGATCTCAGCACTCAGGAGGCAGAGCTGAATTCAAGACCAGGCCAGTCTACAAACAAGTTCTAGGATAAATAAATAAATACATCTTTAAACAACAACAACAAATTTTAAAGTTTTAAAATAGACTTAGAGAAGAATAGCATTCAATTCATTTATTTACTTTTTATGGATTTATTTTAAAATGTATGTATGAGTGCACTGTAGCTATCTTCAGACACACCAGAAGAGGACATCGGATCCCATTATAGATGGCTGTGAGCCACCATGTGGTTGCTGGGAATTGAACTCAGGACCACTGGAAGAGTAGTCAGTGCTCTTAACCACTGTGCCATCTCTCCAACTCCTCGATTAATTTTTTTATTTTTTATTTTTTGCTTTTTCGACACTGGGTTTCTCTGCCTATCTCTCTCTTTTTTTTTAACAGTAATTTTTTTAAAAGATTTATTTATTGTTATATGTAAGTACACTGTAGCTGTCTTCAGACACACCCGGAGAGGCCGTCAGATCTCATTACGGATGGTTGTGAGCCACCATGTAGTTGCTGGGATTTGAACTCAGGACCTTCAGAAGAGCAGTTAGTGCTCTTTCCCACTGAGCCACCTCACCAGCCCTCTCTGTCTATCTCTTAACTGTCCTGAAACTCACTCTGTAGACCAGGCTGGCCTCGAACTCAGAGATCCACCTGCCTCTGCTTCCCAAGTGTAGAGGATTAAAGGCGTGTCCCATCACCCCTTGTCGATTCAAATCATATATAAAATAACAAGCTAAACTATCAATGCAAACAAAATCCAAAGGTGAGTTTCTCATAAATAGACACAGATCCTGACAGTATACAGTATAGAAAACAAAAAGGCTCAATGGGAAATGACCTACACACCACTACCATACCTTCCCACCCCCACTCCCAGCCCACCCTGCTATGCCCCACACAGCAGCAGCATCACAAAGCTAAGGGCCAGTTTGCCCCGGACCTCGTGTTCCACGAGCAAACACTTTACGAATTTGTTTACCCTGATTTCCTTCCCTCCCTCCCTATGTGTCAGTCCACACCAGAATTCCCAAAGGGGGTGGCTCTATGGGAAGCCACAGACAGAGCCCTGGGGGAAAGACCCCCCATCTCTCAGTTCCCTCCACTGCAGCCAGGTCAGAAGGGTAAGCCAAGATACAGGGACAGATCTGTCTGCTTCTGGAACAGAATTCTCACCCAGAACTGGGGAAAAACTTATGCTATAGTGCTCTAGCTCATCCCGACTGTGGGTACTGCTCAGGAGCAGGGCGCTTGCCTAGGTTGTGTAAGGCCCTGGATCCACGTGTGTACACATGTGCGTGTGCCTGTGTGCGTGTGCCTGTGTGCGTGTGCCTGTGTGTGTGTGTGTGTGTGTGTGTGTGTGTGTGTGTCTTAAAGCCAGACATGGTAGCTCATATCTACAATCTCAGAACTCAGGAGGCTGAGGTAAGAGGGTCTCAAGTTCAAGGCAAGTGGTATGTCATAGTCTAGCCTGGGCTACAGTGAGACCCTATCTCAAAAGTCTACTCCACCATAGGAACTGAAGACTACATCCTGGCTGAAGAGAAAGCCTTCCCTCAACTCTCACCCATTTCTATGTCCTATGGCAGCTAATAGTCTTCACGTGGCTTCAGTGGTAGAGTTAGGCTGGTGGGGGCAAATGGACTCCTCCATGGGGTAGTGATTCCCTAAAACAGCAAGAGCCAGGAGAAGAGCCGGGATAAGTGAACCCAGTGACTGGTTCACTTCTCTAATAGCTTCCACTTTTTAAAATTTATTTAACTTTATTTAATAGGTACTGATGTAAGAGTGTCAGATCTCCTGTAACTGAAGTTACAGACAGTTGTGAACTGCAGTGTGGGTGATGGGAATTGAACCCAGATCCTCTGGAAGAGCAGCCAGTACTTTCTTTCTTTCTTTCTTTCTTTCTTTCTTTCTTTCTTTCTTTCTTTCTTTTTTTTTCTGAGACAGAGTTTCTCTGTATAGCCCTGCTTATCCTGGAACTCACTCTGTAGACCAGGCTGGTCTCGAACTCAGAAATCCGTCTGCCTCTGCCTTCCCAGTGCTGGGATTAGAGGCATGCGTCACTACTGTCCGGCAAGCAGCCAGTACTCTTAACTGTCTGGGCCATCTGCCAGTCCCCTAGCTTCTGATTTCACTGTGACAAAGAATCCCTGTCACATGGCAACTCTTCTGTCATCCGCTGGGTTTTTATACTCTGTAAAAAGTATAAGTATGCCTTCCCCTTTGAGAAGCTGCACGTTCCTCCCAGGCAGCACCTGCCTGTCACTGTCTGATGTTAAGTAAAAGCCAGGTGTGGTAGGACACACCTGTGATCCCAGAACTGGAGAAAAAGAGGCAGCAAGATCAGGTATTCAAGGTTATCTTAAGCTGCATAGCAAGTTTGAAGATAGCCTGGGATACATGAAATGCTGCTTCAAACAAACAAAAACCTACTACAGAAGTTCTTTAAGTAATAATCTTCCCTAGACCATTTAAAGTATAATCTCAAGGGCTGACACAGTGGCTCAGCCAGTAAGGGTTCATGTTGCACAACCATGGGGACCAGAGTTCAAATTCTCAGAACTAATGTAAAAGCCAGGCTTGATGGAGTAACCCTAAAGCTATGGAGATGGAGCAGGGAGACTTGGTGGAGATGCAGTACCAATCTAGCTTCAGGGTCGGTGAGAGAGCCTGTCTCAAGGGAAAAGGGAGAGCATGAGAGAGCAGGACACCTGCCTTTGTCACTGTTTCACCGCTGTGAAAAGACACCATGACCAAGGCAGCTCTAATAAAGAGAAAACATTTAACAGGGGGCTGGCTTCCATTTTTCAGAGGGTTAGTCTGTCCCTGATCATCATGTCAGGAAGTACAGAGGTATTCAGGCAGATGCTGGAGTGGTAGCTAGGAACTACATCCTGATAGGCAGAGAGAGAGAGAGAAAGAAGAGAGAGAGAGAGAGAGAGAGAGATTGGACCTGGCTTGAGCATTTGATACCCCAAAGCCTACCCCCAGTGACACATTTCCTCCAACAAGGCCACACCTCCTCCATCAAGGCCACACCTCCTAATCCTTCTCAAGTAATGCCACTCCCTAACAACTAAACATTCAAACATATGAGCCTATGGGGGTGACTCTTAGTTAAACCACCACACTACCCAATATCCTCCTCAGGCTTCAGTATGTGTGCATCTGCACGTACAAACACACAAACCCATGCCCTCAGTAAATATCATAATTTCAGGGAAAACCAGATGGCTCAGCATGTGAAGTTTGTACCAAGGTACACACCCACCTGAACTCACACACGCACAGCACACACACTCACTAGTAAGAAGTATATTATACATGTGTGAAGTCAGACTTACACAGTTTCCACTGAAAAGCTTATTATATGCTGAAGAAGAAAAAGGATTGTTTGCTAAAAGCCCACAGAGGAAATATAAAAGAAATTAATGGAAATGATATGTAAATTCAAATATGCAAATAAGAACCCACTCTGAGAGGTTCTCCTAGGCTTTCCACAGCTTATGGCAGCACATGCAGCAGTTGGTAAAATATCATTTAGTTAAAGTGAAATATCATGTTTTCTCTAATCATGGTAATAAGTTTATTTGTTGCCTTTTTCTTTCAAGACAAGGTTCCTGCCAGGCAATGGTGGCACATGCCTTTAATCCCAGCACTTGGGAGGCAGATGCAGGCAGATTTCCAAGTTTGACACCAGCCTGGTCTACAGAGTGAGTTCCAGGACAGCCAGGACTACACAGAGAAACCCTGCCTCGAAAAAAACAAAAAACAAAAAACAAAAAAACAAAACAAAACAAAAAAGACAAGGTTCCCTGTGCAGCCCTGGCTATCCATAAAGCTGTGTAGACCAGGCTGGCCTTGAACTCACACAGATCCACCTGCCTCCACCTCCCAAGTGCTGGGATAAAGGCGTGTACTACCATACCCAAATACTACAAATTTTAAGCCACAAGCTGTAACCCCAGAGTTTGGAAGACTGAGGCAGAAGGATGGTTGTGAGTGTGAGGACAGCATGAGTCATAGAATGAGACTCTGTCTCCAAAAAACTAGATAAAGAAAACTTAAATCTCCAGTGCCATATTTAGACACATTATACAGGCTGTAAGTGTTATCTGCCCTGGTATAAAGACCATTTGTGATGGTTTGTATATGCTCAGCCCAGGGAGTGGTACTATTAGAAGGTGTGAGGTGTAGCTTTGTTGGAGTAGGTGTGTCACAGTGGGTGTGGCCTTGAAGACCCTCATCCTAGCTGCCTGGAAGTTAGTCTTCTGCTAGCAGCCTTCAGATGAAGATGCAGAACTCTCAGCTCCTCCTCCACCATGCCTGCCTGGATGCTGCCGTGTTCCTGCCTTGATGATAACGGACTGAACCTCTGAACCTGTAAGCTAGCCCCGATTAAATGTTGTCCTTATACGAGTTGTTTTGGTCATGGTGTCTGTTCACAGCAGTAAAACCCCGACTAAGACACCCTCCTGGTTCATGGAACATGACCTGCCGGGCAGCATGTGGGATCAAAGGCAACCAGAACCACAAGAGCATGAGAGTCTTGTTTGATGCCGACTTCCAGGAAGTGTGTCTAAGAATGACATGACTCTTGGACGGCGTAGAAGAGAACGCTGATGCCTTTGACAGTGGCGGGACTGGCCTCTCCCGCCAGGCAAACACTCTACCGCTGTATCTGCAGCTTTTTTTTTTAAGTGGCATTGAATTTGTAATCCTCCTGTCTCTGCCCCTCAGCCACCCACCCCTGTAGCTACAATGGCAGGTCCTGAGTCACCACCTCAGCCTAAGCATCTGCTTCCATTGATCCAGCTGACAGCGGATGCCACCAGCAGATTAATCCAGAGAGTCACATGCCCCCTCCACCCATCCACCCCCCTGGCTCCCAGTGTCTCCTCTTAGTTACTCACCTTCTGAGATTCTTCTGTCTGCACAGAGATGCAAACTGGCTTTTATCCTTCTGCTGCAATTGGTATGTGTTATTTAATTAGGTAATGAGCGACAGTCATGAGCACAGCTGCCACCACAGGCCTGGCAGCCAACACTGACTCTGGATCTGCATACAGCCAATGTGAGAAGGAAGGGGAGGAAGGTTCCGTACATCGATGGCAGCTGCTAGTATCTCACACGAGGGGACACATCGTGGCCCTAGAGGGTCAGTGAGGAGAAATCAGGTAGGTGGCATCCTTACAAATAAGAGTTTCAGGAGCTGGAGCGATGGCTCAGTGGTTAAGAGTATATGTTAATCACACAAAAGCGGATCACCAACCCAAATTGTGGCCAGATTAATTAAAGCAAACTTTTTTTTAAAAAAAATTGTGTATGTGGGCGTTCTCTCCCTAAAGGAGGGTTCAAGAGATCAGCACTGGACATGGGGATAAAGGTTTTTACAGTTCAGGAGTAGGCGGAGGGGGGTCCAAATGGGGGGATTTGACAGGCAAGTATGTGGGATCACAAAGGCAGAACATAAACATAACAAGTTGGTCATAGTAATCTTCTGGAACAAAGGCATAGTTGCTAGATGCTCATAACAAAGTAGTCTTAACAACACCTGGTCATAACAGGTGGCCATAATAACCTTTTGGAACAAAGCCATGGTTGGCATTATTTGGAAGCAGTACAGAACCATTGTAGTTAAGGAGACAGGTGGGGTATAGCCCAATCCTTGAGAAACAGAATTGAATCTTTTTATCTTTGTACTCTAAGATAGCTTTCAAGTTCAAGATAGAAGCAGGCTGCATTATCAAGTTCTTGCTGCAGTCTGGCAGTGGTGACACACACCTTCAACCCCAGCTTTTGGGAAGCAGAGGCAGGTGGATCTCTAAGTCCGAGGCCAGCCTGGTCTACAGAGCAAGTTCCAAGACAGCTGGGACTACACAGAGAAACCCTGTGTCAAAAACAAACAAACAAAAAACTGCTTGCTGCTCTCCCAAGTTTGGTTCCCAGCATGTACACAGTAGCTCACAACATCCTGTAACTTCAACCCCAGTGGATTCAAAGCCCTCTGCTGGCCTCGGTGAGGACTACACATACATGCCATATATTCACACAAACACACATACATCTAAATATAATAAAAACAAATCTTTTTTTTAAGTATAAAAGAAAGGAGAAATGTTTCCTTTTTTTTAAAAAAAAAAAAGAGAGATTTTAAGCTGGGCGGTGGTGATGCACACCTTTAATCCCAGCACTTGGTAGGCAGAGTCAGGCAGATTTCTGAGTTGGAGGCCAGCCTGGTCTACAGAGTGAGTTCGAGGCCAGCCTGGTCTACAGAGTGAGTTCCAGGACAGCCAGGGCTATTCAGAGAAACCCTGTCTCAAAAAACCAAAAAAAAAAAAGAGAGAAAGATTTTATTTAATTATGTATATGAGTACACTGTCACTTTCTTCAAACACACTAGAAGAGGGCATCAAATCCCATTACAGATGGTTGTAAGCCACCATGTGGTTTCTAGGATTTGAACTCAGAACCTCTGGAAGAGCAGTCCCTGCTCTTAACTGCTGAGCCATCTCTCCAGACCCGGAGATAGATAGATAGATAGATAGATAGATAGATAGATAGATAGATAGATAGATAGGTAGGTAGTTTTTTGTTTGTTTGTTTGTTTTTGTTTTTGTTTTTCGAGACAGGGTTTCTCTGTATAGCTCTGGCTGTCCTGGAACTCACTCTGTAGACCAAGCTGGCCTTGAACTCAGAAATCCGCCTTCCTTTGCCTCCCAAGTGCTGGGATTAAAGGCCTGTGCCACCACCGCCCGGCAGAAATGTTTTTAATAAGAAGCAATTTTGACTTTTCGGCTTTTGGCTCGGAGGAGGCTACAGTGCAACTTTCTTCAGTCCTCCAGAATACGGGTTCGTCTGACACCAGCCACCTCCACCATGCCACCCAAGTTCCACCCCAACGAGATCAAAGTTGCGTACTTGAGGTTCACCGGAGGTGAGGTCCGCGCCACATCCACCTTGGCCCCTAAGATCAGTCCTCTGGGTCTGTCTCCAAAGAAAGCTGGTGATGCTCAGTGCTTGAAATGGGGTATGTGTGGTCATAAAAAGTTAATACAATCCCTAAGGTCAGGAACTGGAGAGATGGTTCAGCAGTTAGGAGCACTTGCACAGAACCCAGATTCATGAAGTTCCCAGCACCCACACTGCAGTTCCCAGTCACCTGGTGTTAGGAGACAGTTTCCTGCATTCACCCATCTCAAGAATGAGTTCTACCTTGCTGACAGGGTCAAAACTGAGTTCATGTTTCCAGGCCCCAGAACCAACTCGTATCCTGCTCATTCAGATGCTTCATGTTGGTCTGTTAGCCAGTGAAGGATTCTTTTTTCATTTTATTTTTAAAATTTATGTATTTATGTATACAGCATTCTGCCTGCATATATGCCTGCAAGCCAGAAGAGGGCACCAGATCTCATTATAGATGGTTATGAACTACCATGTGGTTGCTGGGAATTGAACTCAGGACTTCTAGAAGAACAGCCAGTGTTCTTAACCACTCTCCAGCCCCCACCATTGAAAGACATAAAAAGGGAAGATGCTGTCATTCCATTACCTATGCTAAGGCATACAACTCATGAATGTGCTGCTCGTCTTGATGTAATTGACTGTGCGCAGCTTGTCCTTTCCTTGTTCCCTTACCATTCCAAATTCCAGGTCAGCGTCCAGGAGAAGACTTGACTGCAAAAGCTGAATCAGGACCCTGAAACTAGGTGACCCGGATAAGGCCCAGTCACCAACATTAACTTCTTTGCTTACCTCTTGGTCAATGCATCAGCCCACCCTGATCCCCCTTGCTTTGCTTTCCCATCCTATAAAAATGTTGTTACAGTCTCCCTTTGGGGACACAATTCAGATCCCTAGCTGGCCACCTCCCTGAACACTCAGAAAATGAAGCTTCTGTTTTAAGCTTCTGTATCTGAAGTGAGTGAATTTTCTCAGCTTCCACCCTGAGCCACTGTAACTCTAGTTCCTGGGAATCCAATGTCCTCTTCTAACTAGGCACACACGAGCCTCAGTTGCTATGATTGGTGAAAGCTGGGTTATGTGACAGCAGTAGAGTCCTCCTTGGCAGCTCAGGCTAATCATGGCACTAATCACGGCAGTAGAAGCTGAGGCAGGGCCTTGGGATGCAGATAAAGGTGGGGTAGGGTGGGGACAACCCAAGTCGTCCATGTCCCTCAGCAGTGACTGCTTGACTTGAGCACCTTAGGATATTTTCCTTTCCCTTCCCTATCTGACACCAGCCCCACACAGCCCAGTCAGTCTTTCCTATACTTTCCAGATTAACTAAACTTGTGCCTTAAAATCCCAGGGTCCCCACTCAGGGGGGCTCAGGTGAAGGAATGAAGGGGGGGTCAGACTCATTGTTCCCAGCAAAAAAGGGCGCCTCCACCAGAAGCCAGCCTCAGCCTGTCCACTAGTCACCAGAGGAGCAGAGCAATAGGAAAAGGCTCAGCTTAGCCAAGGCTGCAGGCTGCCTTAAAGGACGGAGGCCACCCACGCTGTAAGGGCAGGAGGCCATTCTCCTTTGTTCTAAATAAGTCAGAGACTTGTGAAAAGAAGAGGCAGGTGCAGGGCTGGAACCCAGGATCTGCTAGGGCTTGGACAGCAGCCTCTAGCCTGCTGTGGGTTATGGGAAATGAGCCTGGAAACTTCAAAGTGGAAGCTGTGATTGTTTGTTTGTTTGTTTAGAAACAGAGTCTCACCCTTGTTGGGTAATAGCCCCAGATGATGGGGAATCAAGTCAGGTTGTACTCAGCAATAGCCCCTAGCTGTAAAGCATGGCTACAGAGACTATACACCAGCGTTTCAGACAACCCACCCTGCTCCGGGTGTGTTCAACTTCATCCCGGGAGATCTCACTGTTCCGATAAAGCAGTCTCTACCTGTTGAATTCTAGTTTGCCTGCTTCTCTGTCTCAGTTTTCCTACAGTCACATGTGGGACCAGTGGAACCATGTCAGCAGACAAAAAAAAAAAAATTGGGAAGCTCGAGCAGATCGAGAAGCCCCAGCAATTCTCATAATTGAGAACAGTAGGCATTTGAATTTGCTCCCAACCTGGTCCCTGTCCTGGAGCATGCACAAGACCACTGTGACACCTAGTCAGATAGCATAGAGACCAGAGTTCTTCACGCTAATGAGGTCTCTAGATGAGCCACCTCGAGAGTTCAGCCAATAAGCTTCCCTTCCCAGACATTCCTTCCTGCAAAGGGTATTTAATCTCTAATCCACCCTGAGTAAGTTGTATGCACCATCTTCATCATGAATGAACAGTTTGGACAAGCAAGGACTGCCTTTGCCATCAAGAACCACTGTGGTGGGAAGCCATCCTTAATCGAGCTGTGCCACCTAAGTCTCCCACAGAAGGTGGGTGCGCTCCACACACCCCTGAACTAAACTGGACTCCCCATCCCACTGCCCCCAGGCTGGAGCTCAGTCATCAGTAGCATGCTTACCTAACACACATGAAGCCTTGGGTTTCGTGGTCACTACTGAGAAACCAGAAGTAATGAATCACCCAGAACTGAGGAGATGGAAACAGGTACATCAGAAGTTCAAGACTGTCTTCAGCCAAATAGTAAGGTGGAAGGAAGGCAGCCTGGGCTAGAGACCCCTACCTCAGAAAAAATGTTTTCTGTGTAACTGGCTTAAGGCCACATAGCTAGCTGCCAAGTGGCAGGGCAAGATTTAAGTAAAGCCAACTTCTCTTTATACCATAGTCATTAAGACCCGGTGTACTGAATAAGTAACTGGATAAATAAACCAACAAAATTAGATGCCTAGAGAATTCAATCAGGGCAGCCTGTGGAGTTGACCCAGGCCATGGGGGAGAAGAGGAGCTAGGCCAGGCATTTCAAGAGGTCAGACTGTAGATGCTGGGCACAGTGATTGGAAATGGCAGCTCCTTGTGCATGAGGCAGACTCCTCAGAATCCTGTATTCTTGTCTCCCTCGGTTCCCAGGGGGCAGGGCCAGCCTCTTTCCTTCCTTATTTCCTCCTATTGCAACAGTGCTCTCAGCATCTGTCTCCCCCCACTTAAGATACAAGGCTGGCAGCGTTCAGCCATTTTTGCCCAGTACTGAGACATGGCCCATTCTTTCCAGAAGAAGAGAGAAGACTATCTCAGACTCCACAACACCTGAAGAGAAACCGGCCAGAGTCCCACACCCAACAGGCCAGCAAAGAGCCAGTGACTGGAACCAGCAGAGGGGCAGCTGCACAGCTAACGAGGTACTAACCACATGCTTGCTTCTTCTAAAGAGGGACAAGCTTTAACTCTACAGTTAGGACCTAAGAGATCTCAGCCTCCAGGATTATGCAGGGCAGGAATTTTGGGGTAGGGGAGCAGAGGTGAAGTTCTCAGGGGCCGTTGAGAGTCCTGGGAATATGTGTCAATTGCAGCCTGATGCTCAGTTCCAAGAGTCCCTTGGCTACCTCAGAACTGCGGTGCGGGAAAGTGCAGTGATCAATTAGCAATGTCTGCCATGGAGTCAGAACAGAAAGTGGAGAGCTGGGTATTCCATACTTGCTGTCCAGAGTGGCAGAAGAGTAGGGAATTATTAGCAACAGTAGCAACTCAGCGAAGGAGAGTAGCAAACACCTGTAATCTCATCCCTTGAGAAGCTGAGGCAAAAGGACTGACTTCCAGGCTGGCTTGGGCCCCCTAAGCCAAATCATAATAGCAGGTAACATTAATTAAGCACATCAACTGTGCTAGCATGTGTGTATGTCTTCTACTTCTATCCTCAGATTGACCCTCAGAGGTGGATGCCATTGCCCTTCCTCTAAAAGGAGGCTTTTGTTTTCTGTTTTTTGTTTTTGTTTTTTTGTTTGTTTGTTTGTTTGTTTGTTTGAGACAGGGTTCCTCTGTATAGCCCTGGCTGTCCTGGAACTCACTTTGTAGACCAGGCTGGCCTCGAACTCAGAAATCTGCCTGCCTCTGCCTCCCAAGTGCTGGGATTAAAGGTGTGCACCACCACCGCCCAGCAAAAGGGGGCTTTTTTATACCTGTGCCATTTGACGTTGTACCCTAGGCTCCTAAAATACTACCTGGCCATGCAGGTACTTAGTTAAATGTTTGCTAAAGAGCAGATGAATTTCCATTTTGCAGACGAGGAAACCTAGAGTCTAGAACAGTAAGTAGCCTGCTCCGTGTTAGGCAGCTAAGTGCTACTTTAGGGCATCATGCCATGTAGAACTTTCTGGAAGGATGGAAGTGTTCTGGATTCTCACTGTCCCATATGTCAGCTACTAGCCACATGTGGCTACTGAAGACTTAAAATGTGGCTAGTGTGAGGAAATCTGAATTTATAATTTTAGATAAGTCTTTTTTTAAAAAAAAATTATTTATTTATTATATGTAAGTGCACTGTTGCTGTCTTCAGACACACCAGAAGAAGGCATCAGATCTCATTACAGATGATTGTGAGCCACCACGTGGTTTCTGGGATTTGAATTCAGGACCTTCGGAAGAGCAGTCAGTGCTCTTAACTACTGAGCCAACTCTAGCCCCTAGATAAGTCTTAACTAATTAAAGCTGACATTAGAAATAGCCACCCATGGCTGATGGCAGCTGCTCTGAATAGCACAGCCAGGAGCTTAAGAGTTTGATCCCCAAAGACTAATGCCAGGTTCCAGAATGTAAAGTGTATACAAGGTCAAGGTTTTCCTGTGGCACTGTAGAAATACCCTGGCTTTAAGGGGAGGAGAAGTGGGGTCGTTAGTGAAGGAAGTTTCTAGCAAGTGTTTTTGCTGACCCTATGCCACAGCAGTCTGGGAGGGATTTTATCTAAGTTGTGAATGTGTGTGATGTGGAATCTGGACTACTGCTGACAACCTGCTGAGCTGGGACAGAGTTCAAGGACCACAGCCTTGAGGTCCTGAGTCCTCAAGCCTTTAGCCTTTTATTGCTTAAAAGAAAGAGAAACACATTGTTGGGAGCCATGCCTCACAGGGGAGTCGGGCTGTGGGCACTACCAGTGGGTGAGGGACCTTGGCAGTAACAGGCTAGAGTTGGGGTGTGCATTCACTATGCACATAGGAGCTCCCGTTCCTCCTCCAGGCTTCTGTCCAGGCTAGTTGGTGTCTCCTACCCCTCCCATCAAAGGGTGATGTTGAGCAATACCTAAAGCAGATGATGGTCTGAGTGTAGATGGCTAGAGAGTGTCCATGCCAGACGATAACAATTAATCAGGGATCAGGGCTTAAACTGAAGAGTGCCTGTGTGGTCTGTTGAGTGTCTTGTACCATCAGCTAAAGTTAATAGCTATATCACAGACAGTTTGATGAAAGCATGGATTAATTCTTTGGACTTGGATGACACACCAAGAGGAGCAGGATGAAGGTGGAGGAGCTCCACCCTATGTTCAGTTTCTCTTTCTGTTAAGCAATAAAAGCCTAAGGCTTGGGCTGGAGAGATAGCTCAGTGGTTAAGAATACTGACTGTTCTTCCAAAAGTCCTGAGTTCAAATCCCAGCAACCACATGATGGCTCACAACCATCAGTACAGCTACAGTGTACTCATAGAGATAAAATAAATAAATCTTTAAAAAAAAAAAAAAAAGCCTAAGGCTTGGGAACTCAGCACCTCAAAGTCCCAGTCCAGGGATGACACGGTAAAGTAGCTTGTGCAGCTCACAAAGTAAGGGCAGAGTGTCAACTACCCATAGCCCTTGGAAGGAAGGGCAGGCCAGGAACAAACCTTTGGCAACCAGAATCTAGTGTTTAGAGAGCTGGCCCCACTTTCTGGGCCCAGCTTTCTCCTCCTGGAGCCCGGTCAACCTCCACTGTCCTTCAGTTCCCCTTTTCTTTCTTGCTGTCTTAGCAAGGGTTTCGATTCCTGCACAAACATCATGACCAAGAAGCAAGTTGGGGAGGAAAGGGTTTATTCAGCTTACACTTCCACATTACTGTTCATCACCAGAGGAAGTCAGGACTGGAGCTCAAGCAGGTCAGGAGGCAGGAGCTGACGCAGAGGCCATGGAGGGATGTTCTTTACTGGCTTGCTTCCCCTGGCTTGCTCAGCCTGCTCTGTTATAGAACCCAAGACTTCCAGCCCAGAGATGGCACCACCCACAAGGGACCCTACCCCCTTGATCACTAATTGAGAAAATGCCCCACAGCTGGATCTCATGGAGGCACTTCCCCAACTGAAGCTCCCTTCTCTGTGCTAACTCCAGCCTGTGTCAAGTTGGCACACAAAACCAACCAGTACACTTGTTTTTCTCAATTTATTTTTTTAATGTTTTTATGCTGCTCTGAAGAACATACTCTGCCACTGAGGCACATCCACAGCCCCAACATCTATTCCTGAGCAGAAGGGTTAGGCATAGAAAAAACACAGACCTCATTAGAGTGGGCCTCTTCTGTGACAATCCAAACTGTTTTCTGTGGCCAGCTGTGTGGGTCTGTGGCTTTAAGGGGTTACACAGGCCCCCCATGTTCAGAAAGGCCCAAAGCTGGTTTAACATCTGGAGTCACTTTGCCTTGCATTTGTCCTGTGTATGCAAAGCATGATGATGGGATGGTGGAACAAGTAATAGGAGTTCTAGGCCAAGGAAGTCCTTCATTCCTACTGATCACTATCACTCGATGGGGACCTGTGGGTGCTTACTGCCTAACAAAGTACTCGGTGTGGTACAGGGTGGCCTGTGACAGTCTGCAAGTGTTCCTGATTCTTCCTTCCTATGTCCCAGGGAATTCGGAATTAAATAGTGACCTCATCACCTGTGACTGGAACCAGGCAGAGTGGTCCAAGGCTTTAATTTCAGCACTTGGGAGGCAGAGGCAGGTTATTTTGCAGCCAGCCTGGTCTACATAGTGAGTTTCAGGATAGCCAGAGCTACATAGTAAGACCCTATATCAAAACAAAAAAACAAAACCACAAAACACACACACACACACAGAGAGACACACACACTCCAGAACCTGTGTTGGTCTAGATTGGTCCAGAGAAGACCCCAGAACAAGGAAAGGCATTGTCCTGTTTTATGGCACAGCTTCATGCTGCATCTCTGAAGGGACAGTGTGGAGTCTCGGTCAGGAGCATCCACTAAGGCCCTCCTTTGCGGGAAGATACACAAGAAAGAGCAAGCAGTACTCACCTCCATGTAATTTATAATAGGGATGCCAGCAGCACAGTCACCAATAGGGGAAGCCCAACATATAATCTTCACAGCTGCAGGACCAGACACTTCCATTAGGATCATGCTACAGAAGAGACTTTACTGAATGAAAAAAACCTCGTGTTGTCAAAAGAGAGGAAAAGCTACCCAAGAGTCCAAGTCATGTGATCTCATTTGCATAGATTTACAGGGAAAGGTTTAGGCTGTGTACCTTGGTTTTTTGGTTTTTTGAGACAGGACTTCTTGGGAGTTTTTTGGGTTTGTTTTTTGTTTTTTGTTTTTTTGGGTTTTTTTGGTTTTTTTCGAGACAGGGTTTCTCTGCATATTCCTGGCTGTCCTGGAACTCACTCTGTAGACCAGGCTGGCCTCGAACTCAGAAATCTGCCTGCCTCTGCCTCCCAAGTGCTGGGATTAAAGGCGTGCACCACTACCCCCCCCCCCCCCCCCCCCCCCCCCCCCCCCCCCCCGGGGAGACAGGATTTCTTTATGTAGCCCTGAATGTCCTAGAACTTGCTATATAGACCAGGCTGGCCTTGAACTCACAACAATAACCTTACCTCTCAGCCCAGGACAGTCAGAGCTACACAGAAAAACCCTGTCTCAAAAAACCAAAAAAATAGAAAAAATAAAAATAAAAAAAAATAATAATAATCTTGCCTCTCCCTTCCAAATGCCGGGATTAAAGGTGGACACCATGTCTCCTCAAATGTCCACAGCTGTTCCCTTTTGGTAGCTGATGTTTCCCCTTCCTTGGTCCACTCTGTTTTCTGAGCTCTCTGTGGAGAGGATGTATCACTGTGGGGTACTGTTGGTAGCAGGGACCAGGCTAGGCTGCAAGCTCTAGATTTTTTTTTTAAGATTTATTATTTTATGTATGAGTACACTGTAGCTGTCTTCAGACACACTAGAAGAGGACATCAGATCCCATTACAGATGGTTGTGAGCCACCATGTGGTTTCTGGGATTCGAACTCAGGACCTCTGGAAGAGTAGTCAGTGCTCTTAACCACTGCGCCATCTCTCCAGCCCCAGAGATCAGCTTCTGAAAGGTGAGATATCTCAGGGTTTTCCTTCTCCAGAATCTGTAAACAGGAAGGGGAGGGTGCCTTCCTCCCAGGGTCAAGGAGATGGAATGATTTCCTGTGCATGCAGAGCTTAGAGCAACGTTTAGGGCCTGGTGAGCTGCAGGGCTGTAACCCCCACAGTGTAACCAGCAATGGCATTATTATTGTTGTTGTTTAGAAATGATATAATCCCAGAATTTAGGAGGCTGAGACAAGAGGACCAAGAATTTCAGCCAACCCTGGCAACATAACAAGGCCCTACATCAGATTTATGGTGATCTGCCTCCTGAGTGCTAGGATTACAGGTGTGGTCCAGTGTGATCAGCCAGCATTCACTATTTTGTAATTGAAACAGAATGCTATTGATTTCTTTTT
>NW_022196905.1:258308546-258337058 GCF_008632895.1 Mastomys coucha
TCCACCTGTCTCTGCCTCCCAAGTGCTGGGATTAAAGGCATGTGCCACCACTGCCCCAGAATGCTATTAAAAGGCAGAAAGTGAAGTCAGTTCACTCTATGTTCCTAGGGAGACAGGAGGAGGCCAGGCTAGCTTTACAGGCTGAGGTCACCTGTGTTTGTCCAAGGCCTGGCTACAGCCCCCCATCTCAGGGCTGTGCCTCTTCTAGTTTGGCTTTCCAAACCTAACATCTCCAGTACTAATGTGAAGGTATATGTTATTAAAATAACTTAAATTAGGTTGTCTATGGCAATGAGCTGAAGCAGCAATAGAACTGCTTAATCTACCTTAAATTTTTTTTAAAACTCTAGGTATATCTTAATAGGTAATAGGTGAACAGACATATATTTATACTCTCATGGGTATACTACTAACAATACTCTCTTTTCAAAACTTTTTTTTATCATCCCCCAAAAGTCCCTAATTTTCCTTTGTTAACTCTCCCCCTGGCAACCTCTACTGTGACAGTCTCTCTAAGTAGCCCAGGCTGGCCTTGAACTCTTTGTCTTCCTGCTTCAGCCTCCCAAACTGGGGTGACAGCTGTGTGCCACCAAATGCAGTTGGGCTTATCCTTTTCTGTCTAGATTCTTTTGCATAGAGGAACCTCTTCAAGGTTGATAGACGAATTAGCAATGATCTAAGATCAACAAATGTTTACTGAGAAGCTATGTACCTGCCATAGGAGCCCAGCAAGAATCATAACGTTTGCTAGAGGGCTCTGAGTGGAGAAGAGAGAGACAGAGACAGAGACAGAGACAGAGACAGAGAGCAGGCGAGAGCACTAGAGAGCAAGAGAACGAGAAAATGAGACAGAAACAGGCAGACAGAGGAGGGGAGGAAGAAAAGAAAGGAAAGAATTATTTAAAATATTTTGAATCAACTAGGTCAAAGTTGGGGGAAATGATGGTTGAGGCCCTGGGCTTAATCTCCTGAGCTTGAAAAAAAAAAAAAGTAATAATAGATTGGGATAAAGGAGAAGCAGAAAGCTGGCCACAGGGTGTAGAGGGTGTGGCTACTAGCAGAATAGTAGGCCTCTTTACAGAATAGGTGAGCAGAAGCCGCCCAAGGGAAGATGAGGAGGGTACAGTCATCCCGGAGCCCCAGACCCACCCTAAGGTTTATCCCACTGAGCCACTTCGTATCCTGGAGCCTGGGACTTGGGCGCCAGCAAGCTTCTGCTGCGCATGTCTGGCCTGCCTAGGAGATAGCTGGGGTCTGGCCAGGTGCCATCAATAGTAAGAGACCCTGGGTGCCTTTTCCAGCTTTTGACCAGCTCAGCTCCTTCCCATCCACAGACCCCGCCCCCAAGGCCACACCCCCTGCCCCCCAGCCTCCTCAGGCCCCGCCCGTAAAGCTGCACTCCGCCTTCACAGGCCTGCCCTTCAGACGAGGCTCCGCCCCTGATCCTGCAGACCCCACCTCTCTCCCGCCTGCCGGCCCCGCCCCCCAGCCGCCATTGACAGTGTAGGCTCCCACTTCCTTGCAGAGGGATGGCTGCGCTTCGGGCGGGCCCGATAGCCCCGCGGCGTACGCTGCTCTGGTAGCGGCTCGCAAGCGGGCGCGATCCGGGCTCGCGGGTGCACAGGTGCGGCCCACGCCTCCCTCAGCGCCTCAGCACCTTCGAGGCGGGACCCGGGACGGTGAGTGCAGCCTGGATTGCGCGCTGGCTCCCGGGGACCCCGGGTGGGGGCTCTGCACCTTCACCTCACCTGCTTGCACGTAGTCCAGGACGCAGCTAGGCGCCACAAACATGGTCCAGGAGACTAAGGCGAGCCTGGCACTGGAGAACTCTCTCTAGATCCCTTGGCCTTGAAAAGAAAGCTTCCAGACAGTGAGGAACCAGAGACCTGGCTGGCAGCCCTAAGTAGATGGGCAGAGAGGGTGTCTATGTTTTCCTGTCTGTGACCTTGGGTGGGCCCCTCAGCCACCTGCCCACCCACGGTGTGTTTTTATCACTGTGGGAACAATGGTGCCCATTCTCAGACCGCCAAGGTGAACCGGGGGAATAGGGTATGCAGTAATTAGATGCTGTTTGATTCCCTTCTCTCTGGGTCCCCAGCAGCCGGGGGAATCCCTGCCTGGATACAGCTTAGTCACAAAGTTACTAGTTTTCTCGAAAAGATTCAGTTGTGTCTTCTTTCCCAGGGAGAGTTGAACAGGATGGAATGTCCCAATTTCTTCCTCCGTGGGAACCCTGGAGCCCCCTTGCTCTACCCATTTATTTCAGAACCCTGGGGACTTATCACATTGTTCTGCTTTAGCAAAGACTCTTTGTTCAATAGGTAACAAAATGATTCTTCATGTGGGCTCAGCAGAACTAGGGGGCGAAATTCATCTTGTAACCCCAGCCCATGTTGGTTTTATAAGGAAAAAGGGGTAAAGAATTGAGACAGGAAAAGACAGACTCTTCTCCACAGGCTGTTAATGAGATAAGCGAGAGGCTGCACTTTCCAACCTTCTAGAAAGAGAGGGGCTTTTTGGCGGAGGGGGACTTTGGGGCACGATTATTTCAAGGAGTTGTAAGTAGGAAACTTTCAGGTGTTAACCCCAGCACCGCTCATTGCTCCCACCCCAGAACATATAGGGGCGAGGAGTTCCTGAGCAGAATTTCTCTGAATTTAGCCCAACAGGTTTATTCCTAACTGAGTGTCCCCTACCAGTGTCCTCCTAGACTTCCAAGTTCTCCAAAGCCTGGCTCCCAGGTATTCACAAGATCCTTGGCATTTTAATGCAGGTAGGAACATCGTGTGTCAGGTCTATAGATTTGATCAGAAAGGTCAGCACAGCAGGATTGCTCATGTTTGTGTTAGAGCATAGGCCTCAGGGGAGCTCTCTCCCTGTGGATTCTTCCCTCCTATGACCAGACAGTACAGCTGTGGGGCGCAGAGGAACAGGAGGCCCTGCACATACTCCTGGACACTGGATGCTGTGTGGGTTGGGTTGTTTCACACTCTTGTTGTGACCTCTTGAAGTTTTGAATCAAGGATAGGATGGGGATGGTCTCTTGGAGTTACATGGGAGAAAATTAATGATTCACAGAAGCCCTGAGGACAGTGCCCAGAGCAGAGTCTGTACCCATCAGTCACAATTGTCTCTCACCCTCTACTTCCTCTTGAGAATCTGAAAATGTGACACTGGTCATGTCTGGGCCTTGTTTCTGCAGGGGTGAAGGGCCCAAGTTTGGTGTCATTAACTAGTGTTATGGCAATTTGAAAAGAAATGTCCTCATCTGTAAAGTAGGACAGATGTCATTAGCCTCCCATGTGGGGGAGGAATTAAGTGAGACAACCAGGGAAGTCCCTTAGCTTGGATCCACACTGTAGTCCAGACTCCACAATGATGACTGTCACGAAAACTCTGCCACAGCCAAAAGGTAGACTTTAGATTTAGACATCCAAAGGAGGGTGTGTTGGGCCACTGAGATGGCTTAGTGGATAAAGGTGTTTGCCACCAAGCTTAACGACTTGAGTTCAATCCCAATGTCAGGAAAGATGGAAGGAGAAAAAAAAAAGAACTAACTCTCTCAGGCTTTCACAAAACAAACAAATTAAATTTAACTTAAGGGAGAAAACATGAACACGAGACACAGACTAAATGCTGTGATGTGTGCCAGACTTTGATGAATTAAACATAAGTAAAGGAGATTGCCCGCCCCCAGTCAAGGCCATAAAATGGGCTCAGAGTTCCAGGAATCTGATACCCATACAGATACCTAAGGTCTTGAAAAGAGCAACTGGGCTGCCTCCTGCCCAACAATCCCAAAATAAAACAACTTATTTTAAGCCTGGTGGCATTTGCATACTTTTAATCTCAGCACTCGGGAGACAAAGGCAGGTATATCTCTTGTGAAAGCCTTGTCAAAGTTCCAGGATAGCCAGAACTGCACAGAGGAACCCTGTTTTAAACAAACAAACAAACAAACAATGTTTGTTTCCTGTGTGTACCAGGCCTTGAGGCACCCTACAGATTAATTTCATCTGCTCTTGTGGTTGAGGAGGTCTCCCTGGTTTTGCTCTTTCAATTCCCTTTGCGGACGTAGTTCCTACCCTCAGCAGTTATGACAACCTGACTTTCCTCACCCTCCTCCATGGGACAGTTTCTTCACTTGCTGACAATGGTGCCTGCCAGCAGGGCCTGCAGTGAACAGCCAACCTGGGAGTTGATGCTGCATGCTCAGGAATGTCATTCTCATTGCAGGTCTGAAATCAGTCACAATGGAAGCGAGCAAGCAGATGCGAGTGTCTCGGCCATACAAAATCAGCGAGTCTTCAAAGGTCCGTGAGCCATCTGTCCCCACCCATGGCATAGATTCAGTCTTCTCGTTCTGACTGATATTTCCTTAACTGTGGCCACATGTGGGTTTGCAGAGGAGCTCTAGATATGGCCCCCCTCATTCTACAGATTATCATGAGGGTGGCAGAAAAGAACTGTGGGATTTCTGCCTTCCTGCGGGGCTTACCAACTGCCATATGAGTGGCATGGAGAATGCAGCCTCTGACTTTAAAGTAGAACTCAACTTCCTGACCTTAAGGATTTCTTCTTGTTTACTTTTTGTTTGTTTGTTTGTTTTTGTTTTTTGTTTTTTGTTTTTTTTCCGAGACAGGGTTTCTCTGTGTAGCCTTGGCTGTCCTGGAACTCACTCTGTAGACCAGGCTGGCCTCAAACTCAGAAATCCACCTGCCTCTACCTCCCAAGTGCTGAGATTAAAGGCGTGCACAACCACTGCCCGGCCCCTGTTTACTTTTAATCTCAGCATTCCCAACCCCCTGGGACCCCAAGAGTGAACAAACATGGACTCACTGGTCTGTGGCTACCAGCCCACACCAAGCTGGTTTCATTAGAATCACCCTCAGCAAGCCAGGCAAGAATCCAAGGGGAATGGCCATTGCCTAGCTAGGCATGGAGCACATCTATAATCTTAGCACTTGGAGGCTGAGGCATGAAGACAGTCATGAGTTTAAGGCTAGCCCTGGCTATATAATGAGAACCAGGCTGGCTGGCCAGCCAGAGTTACATAGCAAGATCCCCTTTCAAAAAGCAAGTAAGCAAGCAAACAATCAAAAACAGCCTGATGGGGTGGGGTTGGGGATGTGGGTGTGAGTGGTGCATGCCTCTAATCCCAGCACTAGGGAAGCAGAGGCAGGTAGATCCCTGAGTTTGGGGACCAACATTGGATGTATGGAGAACCATGAAACACACCTGTAATCCTAGCCCTGAGGAGGTAGAAGCAGAAGGATCAGAGATTAAAGCTCACCCTCAGCTCCATAGCAAGAGGAGAGGAGGGCTGGGCGTGGTGTTGCATGCCTTTCTCAGCACGAGGGAGGCAAAGACAGGGAAATCCCTAAGTTTGGGGCTACCCTGGTCTAAGTCTACATACTAGGTTTCAGGACAGCCAGCACTACACAGAGAAAATGTGTTTTGAAAGACAACAACAAAAAAAAACAAAAACAAAAACAAAAATGAAAAAAAAAACAACAGCAAAAAGGAGGAAGGAAAGAAGAATGGAGATGATAGGGTATCTGCTGGTTAAGGTGAGAGCTGGGGTGGGGAGCTGGGTCTTGCATAGTGGCTCTGCTCCACCTCTGCTGTAGACAATCATTAGGTGATCCCTGTGTCGACAATGGTCATATGCATTCATTTCCTAACTGCATGTGGTAACAGTGTGCTGCTTTCTTCAAATGTTTCTCTTCGGAGATTCAATCTCACGATTGTTCTGAGATGGCAATATTGCCCCCAAGAGCGTGAAAAGTGATTCTTGGGGGTGCAGAAAGTTTACTTTTTTTTTTCTTTTTAAACATGTTTCTGTTTGATTTTATTTTCATCTTTGTTTCTGAAGTAGGAGGTTTCACTGTAGCCCACAGATCTCTAGAAGTGAAAAATAAAATAAGCCAGGTGGTGGCACACATGCCATTGGTCCCAGCACTTGGGAGACAGAGGCAGGTGGATCACTGTGAGTTCAAGGCCAGCCTAGTCTACAAAGCGAGTTCCAAGACAGCCAGGGCTACACAGAAAAACCCTGTCTGGAAAACAAAAAAGCTGTGTAAATCAAAAATGTGTTCTGTAAGTTTGGGCACCAGGCACACCCATGTAACTAGTGTGTACACTGGGCCTTTCTAGCACCCTGCCACGTGTGGTCATGGTCTATTCCAATTTCCTTCCTTCTCTGGAAAAGTCCCCAGACTAGTATCCGAAAGAGCCCAGACCATACCTGCTTAAGGCCAACAGGCCTCCCTGTAAGAGGATAGATAGAATAAATAGCTGTACAGGTAGGGGTGGGGACTGACAGCAGAGCCATTCTGTCACATAAGAACAAGCAGGAGAATCTAGCCCACTGAGCCAAGAGGGAGGTGACCTTGGGGAGGACCTGTCATCTTCTTCAGCTTGTGAGAAGGTCACCTGCTCCTTCCCACAAACCTGCAAGGTGGACAGAGTGATCAGACATAGGATTGTGAGGGGATAAAGAAATTCAGTTCCAAGGGCATCTGCTAAGGATGGGAGGAGGGCACCTGCTGTGCTAAAGAGCAGATTCAAAAGGGAAAATAGGAAAGGAGGTGGGATGTGGTTAGGTTGCTACGATGCTACCAGGCATGAAGCCCTTCACCCAGTCCCCAGTACTGCATGTGGTGATGCACATCTGTAATTCCAGGTAGACCAGATGTTCAAAATCATCCTCAGTTACATAGAGAATTTGAGGCCAGTCTGGGGTACATAAGACCCTGTTTCCCAATAAATAGATAGATGGATAGGTGGATAGATAGATGGATGGATACATAGATGGATACATAAATAGGTACATACGCACAGATACTTAGATACATAGACACATAGATAGATACATAGTTAGAGCCCTGCCACAGAACTCCTGCGGAGAAGACTTAGTTACTCCAGGAGGTAAGGACCAGCAGACACCATCAGCCTATCTTCCCACTTTCCTGTTTCCTCTATACTTGGTCTCAGGCCTGCCATTCTCGGTTGCTGTTCCATGAACAGACCAGCTATTTATGTTTTGAATAGTCTGTTTTTCCTTATGTTGAGTTTTCTTCTTGTCTTCTTCCTCTTCCTTTCTCCTTTTCTCATTCCTCTATCCTCCCCCTTCTCCTCTCTCTTCCGCTTCTGTCTCCTGGACAGCAAAAAATGAGCCCTGAGAAGGACAGCATTCCTACAGCTGTGTCCCTGGGTTCTCAGCCTAAGATCCAAGAACATGCATCAGATAGGTGATGACGGCTGTGGGCTCCCGAGACTGGGCAGTGGATGAGGGCAGAGGGGTTAACATGACTGTGAATTCAGCCTTTTGTAAGACAGAGAAGGCTGCCTCCCCAGAGGGCCTCAAACACAGCCAGAGCTTCTCAAGTGCCCGCTGGGCTGTCCCATGGACTGATTCCTAACTCTAAATTATAAATGTGCAGAGTTAGAGAGGGTCTGTGGTTAACCTAAGACCACATAGCCAGCAGGAGGCAGAGTTAGTCTATCTGGATTTAGGGGCTTCTCCCTAGGGAGTGCCACTTTTCTGATGGGAAAACATTTACAAAACATCTGTCACAACCTAGAAGAAGAAAGAAAGGAAAGAGAAAAAAGTAAGCTCTTAGACTCCTGGTTATAAAGGAAGACAGGAAGCAAGCAGACAGTTCCTGGTTGTTTCAATTTTTCAAGACAGGGTTTCTCTGTGTAATAGCCCTGGATGTGCCAGAATTCCCACTGTAGACCAAGCTGGCCTTGAACTCACAGAGATTTGCCAAGCAGATAGTTTCTAGGAAATATATAAAGTGGGGCTGGCTAGAAGGTTCAAAATGGAAAATCCCTTACTGCTCACGTCTGCCAGACAACCTAAACTTCACGCCACAGAGGTTCCGGGTGGAATGAGAGAAAGCTGTCTTCTCCCTTCCACATTCACACTGTCGTTGAATGTGCACATGGGCTAGTATATGATGTTACTCACTTGTTTTATTTTATTTGAGACAGCGTCTCTGTGTAGTCCTGGCTGGTCTGGAAATTTCTAGGTAGATCAGACTGGCCTTGACCTCACAGAGGCCCACCAGCCTCTGCCTCTTGAGTGCTAAGATTATAGGCATGGGCCACCATGCCCAGCCAAATTTTTAAAACTTATTTGAGGAGGGAGGGAAAGAAGGCAGAAGATACATGCTCTCAGAAGCGCTGTGATGCTCTGGGGTTTACTTCCGGGGCTCGTGTTCCATCATCACAATTGTATCATGACCTCTGGGGTCTGACTGTGGTTGCGACAGGCCATGGGTGACAGCCCAGTGTTCCTCTCCCTGACACACCTTCTTGTGCAGGTGTACCATTGGCCTGACCACTCTACCATGGTGCTGCAGCGGCTGAATGAGCAGCGGCTACACGGCCTGTTCTGCGACGTGGTCCTGGTGGTCGAAGAGCAGCAAGTGCCAGCCCATCGCAACCTTCTGGCTGTGTGCAGCGACTATTTCAACTCCATGTTCACACTGGGCATGCGCGAAGCCTTCCAGAAGGAGGTGGAGCTGGTGGGCACCTCCTATGTGGGGCTCAAGGCCGTGGTGGATTTCCTTTACAGCAGCGAGCTGGAACTGGACGGCAGCAACATTGACTACATCCTGGAGACGGCACATCTGCTGCAGATCTGGACCGTGGTGGATTTCTGCTGCGAGTACCTGGAGCAGGAGGTGAGCGAGGACAACTATCTCTACCTGCAGGAGCTGGCCTCCATCTACAGCCTCAAGCGGCTCGATGCCTTCATTGATAGCTTCGTACTGAACCACTTCAGCACGCTGTCCTTCACGCCTGACTTCCTGCAGTCCATCTCTGTGCAGAAGCTGTGTATCTACCTGAGCAGTGGTCAGGTACAGCACAAGTGGGAATATGACCTGCTGCAGGTGGCTCTGCAGTGGCTCACACAGCAGCCGGAGCGCGAGATGTACACCTGCCGTGTGCTGGAGAATATCCGCTTCCCCCTCTTCCCCGAGGACATCCTGCTACAGCGGGTGAAGCTGGCCATGGGCTCGCTGCTGCCCAGCGAGGCCAACGGCGAGGGCTTTGTGGAGGAGGCCATGCATTACCACAACAGCCTGATGGCCCAGCCTGTCCTGCAGACGAAGCGAACGCTACTGCGTTCGGAGGAATGCTTGCTCTTTGTGGGTGGCGAGGTCTCTGAGCGGTGTCTGGAGCTGAGCGATGACACCTGCTACCTAGACACCAAGAACGAGCAGTGGGTGAAGGAAACATCCCTGCCGGCCCGCCGGAGCCACCACTGCGTCGCTGTGCTGGGGGGTTTCATCTTCATTGCTGGGGGCAGCTTCTCGAGAGACAACGGAGGGAACGCAGCCTCCAACCTTCTTTATAGGTATGACCCCCGCCGTAAACAGTGGATCAAGGTGAGATTAAAGTAGATTAATTCTATCCTCTTGAGGCAGGCCTCTTTGTAGCTCTCTAACCTCACACGGTGGCTTCCTGGTTCCGCGCCTTGGTGACTGCCCTGCTTCTGAGAGAGGCATGATGATAAGGTGATGAGCCACATCATTGTGGCCGACCTAGACCTGGATCAGGGAAGGCCAAGCAGCTGCCATGGGAAGGGCTGTAATCCAAAGCAGCATTCATAAATGGAACCTTCTGCCTTCATGGGAGCATTCTGGGTCTGTTCTGTGTCCAACACAATGGCCACTGGCCCTGTGTGGTCATCGAGAGCATGAAATGTGCCTGCTACTCTTACTTAATTGTCACTAACAGATACTAAGTATCAGTGGCTGCTCCAAACTCCATGACAGGGCCCCCAGGCCTCAGAGCCTCTGCTGGGATTGTCTTGTGGAGAGGTTTGGGGAGTAATTTTCAGGAGACAACAGAGCTCAACGCAACCTAGGGCAAGCATGGAGCCCACATGTCAGCCCTGTTAACCCACCCTAGCTGAGTGTCTTAGTGTTCTATTGTTGTGAAGAGACACTGAGACCAAGGCAACTCTTGTAAAAGAAAGCATGTAGGGCTGGAGACGTGGCTCAAGAGGTTTAGAGCATGTATTGCTCTTGCAGAGAACCAGAGTTCAGTTCCTGGCACCCGCAGGATTGCTCATAAACATGCATGACTCTAGTTCCAGGAGATCCGATGCCCTCTTTTGACCTCCATGAGCACAAAGTATACACATACATACATGCAGGCAAAACACCCATATGTGTAATGTAAAACAAATAACTTTCTAAAGAAGGCATCTAATGGGCCCTTGCTTACAATGTCAGAGTTATTTAGTCCTTTATCATCATGGCCAAAAGCAGACTGGCATGGTGGCATAGCAGTACCTAAGAGCTGTACATTTTCATCCACAGGCAGCAGGTCCAGAGACTGGGCCTGGAATGGGCTTTTGAAACCTCAGAGCTCATCACCACCACCACCACCCCACCCCACCCCCCCGCCACCCCTGTGACACACTTCCTCCAACAAAGCTATACCTCCTAATCCTTCCCAAACAGTTCACTAGCTGAAAACTAAACAATCAAGTATCTGAGCCTATGGGGGCCATCACCCCGAGCTAGTGAAGGCTCAGGAGTTTCAGGCTGGCTCCTTGACTTCTCACCAAGTTTCTCATTTCACCTCTGGATATGCTTGTAGCCTCGTAGCCAGAGCTAATTGGCAAACATATGGCTGAAGTGAAGTGACCCTTGAACAATCATCTCTCTAGACTGCCACCCACCGAAATCTATCTTCACGTTCACACCTCTGTGTGACCAGTAAACCCCCAGGGTTTGCTGAACTCCATGCCAATCAGGTCTAGTGGCTGACACCTCTAATCCTAGGATTTAGGAATCTAAAGCAGGGGGATTGCCGCAAGTCTGAGGCCAACTTGGGCCACATAATGATTCCAGATCGTCCTGGACCATAGATTGAGACCCTGTCCTGTCGCAAAACCAAAACCAGATGGATCCCCAGTGACCTTTCAGTTCAGTTCTCAAGACTCTAATCTGGGCCAGCAAGATGGCTTAGAAGGTAAAGAGGTGAACTTAAGGTGAACTTAAGGTTGGTTCTTGGAACCCACATAAATGGAAGGAGAGAATCAACTCAGAGTTGCCTTTTGACGTCCACACGCGTGTCATGGCATGCATGCCCCCATACACACATATACACAATAATAACACATTAAAAAATAAAACAAAACTAAAAGCTAAGTGGGGTCTGTCTTAGGGTTTTATTGCTGTAAAGAGACACCATGGCTAAGGCAAGTCTTTTAAAGGACATTTAATTGGGGCTGACTTACAGGTTCAGAGGTTCAGTCCATCCATTATCATCAAGGTGGGAACATGGCAGCGTCCAGGCAGGTGCAGGAGGAGCTGAGAGTTCTACATTTTCATCTGAAGGCTGCTAGCAGAAGACTGGCTTCCAGGCACCTAGGATAAGGGTCTTAAAACCCATGCCCACAGTGACACAAGTACTTCAACAAGGCCACACCTCCTAATTGTGCCACTCCCTGGGCCAAGCATATTCAAACCATAACAGGGCCTCAGGGAAGCCCAACTTTGGAGTCCCTCCTGAACGGTTGGTGGCAGAGGCTGGGCCTGCGGTCTCCTGTGTGATCCAGGCTACTTCTACTCTCTGCCTGCCTGCTGAGTGTCACTTTCTGCTCAGTTAACATGGAGAGTAACCAGTGGGTCAGCATTAATTTTAAAAAAAAAAATTTCCAGCTGGATTGTGCTATAATCCCTAGGGTTTGTAGGTGTTCGCCCATCATGCTGGAATCCCAGGTTTCCTTCCTAGGTCCATGAACATACATCTGATGGGGGGAGAAGGGAAAGCTAGCTTTTGTTGAAATGTTTTAATTTTATATGGATTTATTTAATTTTATGTGTATGGGTATCATGCTTGCATAGATGTCTGAGCACTATACATATACCTGATATCTGAGGAGGTCAGAAGAGCAGTGGATCCCTTGGTGCTAGAGTTATGGACAGTTGTGAGCTGCCATGTGGGTGCTGGGAATTAAACCTGGATCTTCTGTAAGAACAAGTGCTCTTAACAGCTGAGCCATCTCTCCAGTCTGGTGGTTTGTTTGTTTGTTTTAGAAACGTATTCATTTCTTGCATGATGCCAGGCCACAAGGTTGACCACACAGCTAAACCAGGGTGAAGAAGCATGTTCCCATGTACCGATTAGGGAAAAGAGTGTAAGTATCAGGGGTTCTCAGAATTCCCACCAGGCCCCTCTCCCTAGCACATCCACACACTGTCTGGCCCTCCTGCGCCATTCACTCTGTGGACACAGTTGAGGAACATGGTGCCAAGGCTTGGGAAGGGAAGCTTCAGGTGTCGCCTCCCTCACAGGTGGCATCCATGAACCAGCGCCGTGTGGATTTCTACCTAGCCTCCATTGAAGACATGCTGGTGGCTGTTGGTGGCCGGAACGAGAACGGAGCACTGTCTTCGGTAGAGACCTACAGTCCCAAGACCAACTCCTGGACCTATGTGGCTGGCTTGCCAAGGTGACAGATGAAGGCTTAAGGCCCATGCTGGGAGCTGATGTTGTCACAAGATAAAGTTTAGCCTTGATTACTGTTTTCATAAATGTCCTAGCTTCGTCACAGCCAGCAAGGTCATGAGGGACTGAGGGCGGTTTGCAGGCCTTGCCACCAAGACAAACATCCCCCAGTTTCTGAATTGACTGGGGTCAATTCACTTCAGAGAGTGAATGTTGATATGGGATGGTAAGTGTCACACCAGAAGACCTGGCTGGGTGAGTGTAGGCATGAGTCCAGAGAGGCAGGAGCTCCACCCTACCCAGGCTTCATTTGCTCACCTACAAAGTGGGTACCACACCACAGCCTGGGGAAAATTAGACACCATCTCTCCATGACATTCTCCCATGGCCTCCAGCAGGCAGGGAACACCTGGGGTAGTAGTGGTGCACCCTCCCCTTTCCAGGCCTGTAACTGGGTATTGGGTCACTGAATGTGGGTTGTGTCAGGGATCTGCCAAACCTGGATGCCACCTGGTTACCACCCCTATGCTATACCTGAACCCAGACTCTCTGAACCAATCTATTTGTGGGATATACTAGGTTTCTAGGGGACTTGGTTCCAGGGAGCTGAGGCAGGAGATTGAGTTTGAGGCCATGCCAGGCTACATACTGAGACTTTATCTCAAATAAATAAATATGGATTCTAGAAACCAGGGGGTAATTCCTAGATGCTGTTGGTGAGCAAGTGTCACCGTGAATAGGCCCTGGGCATCCATAGCAGCCTGGTGAGTGGAGAAGCATCCAGAGAGTGACAGTAAGCAATGGTCAGTGGTGTAAGTGGTTGCCTGTTGATGGGCTCCCGGGGTGAGTACCCTATCGTTATTTACGGGTGAAGTGAAGCTGGTAGTCATGCTAAGAGCAGGTGCCACCACCACCACCTTCTTAGAACACTTGTGTAGGGGTGGAATTATTCCTAAGGAGACTTCATGTGCCCTCTGTTGGGGTGGCCTCCATCCACGGCAATATTGGCAGTGTGCACATGACTGACATTTATACTTTCCTGTCCAGCCATAGCAGGGTCTACACCAACCCCATCTGAGCTACGGGCTGCACTGACCTGTCTCTTCTACCTGCCCTGGGCTCTTGCCCTGAATGCCATCCCAGCCTTCTTCTGCCCTGATTGCCAACTAAACCACATGACACGGGCTTCATGTTCATGTTCCTGAGCTTTATTTGGGGGTTTTGTCTTTTACAGTCACTTATTGTGTGTGTCTGTTATGTGTGTGCATTCAGGTGCCATAGCACACATGTAGTCAGAAGACAACTCACAGGAGTTAATCTCTCCTTCCACCATGTGGGTTCCAAGGATCAAACTCAGGTTGTCAGGCTTGGCAGCAAGCACTTTTACCCACTGAGCCATCTTGCCAGCCCTCTATGGCTGGCTGGAACTCACAGAGATCTGCCTGCTAGGTGCTAGGATTAAAGTCGTGATCACAGACCTAGATATACATTCTTATACATTCTTCTCTGTCTCTTTTTTTTTTTTTTTCACCCTTTGGTAATGTTTAGAGGAGTCAAGCTTACAGAAAACTGCACAGGGGCTGGAGAGATGGCTCAGTGGTTAAGAGCACTGACTGTCTTCCAGAGGTCCTGAGTTCAAATCCCAGCAACCACGTGGTGGCTCAACCATCTGTAATGGGATCTGATGCCCTGTTCTGGTGTGTCTGAAGACAGCTACAGTGTACTTAAATATAATAATAAATAAATCTTTAGGCCAGAGCAAGTGGGGCCAACCAGAGCAAGCAGAGGTTCTGAATTCAAATTCCCAGCAACCCAATGGCTCACACCCATCAGTACAACTACAGTTTACTCATATACATTGATTAATTAATTAATTAAATCTTTTTTTAAAAGAAAGAAAAGAAAAGAAAACTGCACAGAAAGCCCAATGTTCCTATGCATCCTCCTGGACACGGGGGCCACGTGCTCACCTGCATTCTGTACCCCTTGTCCATTGAAGCAGGCTACCATCCCTGAGCTCTTCTGTCCTCCGGCCTCTCTGCAGGTTCACCTATGGCCATGCGGGCACCATCTACAAAGACTTTGTGTACATCTCAGGGGGCCATGACTACCAGATTGGCCCATACCGCAAGAACCTGCTGTGCTATGACCACCGGACGGATGTGTGGGAGGAGAAGCGGCCCATGACAACAGCTCGGGGCTGGCACAGCATGTGCAGCCTGGGCGACAGCATCTATTCCATCGGGGGCAGCGACGACCACATGGAGTCCATGGAGCGCTTTGATGTGCTGAGTGTGGAGGCCTACAGCCCACAGTGCAACCAGTGGACTCGAGTGGCCCCGCTGCTGCAGGCCAACAGTGAGTCAGGCGTGGCCGTGTGGCAAGGCCGCATCTATATCCTGGGGGGTTACAGCTGGGAGAGCACAGCCTTCTCCAGAGTTGTGCAGGTGTATGATCACGAGGCCAACAGGTGGAGCCGGGGTCCAGACCTCCCCAACGCCATTGCTGGTGTGTCGGCCTGTGTGTGCGCCCTCAACCCAAGGCTGGAGGAAAAGAAGAAGAGAAACAAGGACAAACCGCAGGACCGAGGTCAGTGACCCCCGAGGCACTCATAGAGGCAGCTGTGTCCTCGACATTCACTCCTAGCAGCTTTTTGTACTTTTTTCATTCCTGGTCTTTCTATGCTACCACAGTAAATAAGAATTAAATATTCTTCACAGTTTCACATATTATCTTGTTTGAATACTTACATCAGGGCCCTCATGTCTGCACAGACCTTCTTCTTCCCAGGCCACACACTCCCAAAGGTCTCCAAGTCTGTCCCTGCCAACAGTAGCTGGCTCACGGACTATATGGAAATTTTTGCAGTAAATCTCGGGGTCTCCAAGGTCTGGGCCTCTCCAAATCTGGCTAAACTCTCATACAGACACCCACTATGTGCTGAGGGCCAGGAAGAGGCCGGTCCAGAGACTTGAGGTGTGAGCATCAGCTGCATTCTATATTCAGTTGTCACAGGCAAGAGCAAGCATATCCGATGTGCATTTAAAGACATGGGGACCCCAAGCTCCCTGGACAGGCAGACGAGACCTGGGGACTCTTGACTGTCTTGTTGAAAGTTCCATAGCAGCTGATTCTTTTCTGCACAGTGCCATCTTCCATGGCTAGTAATCTTTGTGAACTCTATATAGGTCATTGAGGAAAACGGAGTGAGGAAAATGGCCAGGAGGTGTTTCTGTACAATATTCTGTACTGTGAGCTGCCCACCTCCTGTCATTATCATAGTGAGGTCTCTAAATCTACCTTTATCTTCTCAGAAATGAAAAGGTAGCCCTCTAGGCTAGTCCAGCCATCAGGAGCATAAATGAGCATTCTGGTCCCCAAAAGGTATCTGAGTTCCTTCCCCAGCTCTAGCAACTGTCTTGGTTCTGCTTGCTGCTGCTAAGTGGTTCTACCATGCCGGGAAGATGCCGTTTCTCAATCTCTTTCCTTTTTTCTTTGAAACAGGGTCACACGCTATAGCCCAGGCTATCATCAAACACATTGTGATCCTCCTGCGTCAGGCTCCTGAGTGCTGGGATCACAGGCATAGCCACCATACCCAGTCAGACTCTTTGGTGCTTTTGTCTGTCCATACCTCATCTCTTTTGTTTGTTTCAAGACATGGTTTCTCTATATAGCCTTGGCTGTCCTGGAACTCATTCTGTAGACCAGGCTGTTCTCGGACTCAGAGATCCACCAACCTCTGCCTCCCAAGTGCTGCCATCTGGCCACACCTCACTTCTTACAGGGTCAGGGTAACTCCTCTCCAGCAAAGCCTCATCTCACTGATTGGACTTTTTGGAGATAAGTTCCCTTATAGCATAGGCAGGCTTTGAACTCTTGATCCTCCTGCCTCTGCCTCCCAAGTGCTAGGGTCATAAGGATTTGTTCCATACTCAGATTCTCAGTTCACTTTTCTGCGTTTTCTTCCCTCCTGCTGAGGTTCACTGTGCTTCTGGTCAGTCTGCTTCTGCAGTGATCTGGGAAAGGGGAGACTCCTCTGAGAAATGAGTCCCTGGCCTTCAGCACTACCATGTAAGCAACCTACATATCCAGTCAGCTCCTGCATGTAGATGTCCCAAAGGGCTCTTGGATAGTTGAACACTTCTGCAGGGCATGCAAACAGACACCCTTCTATGTATTAAAGGCTCTGAGAAGTCCTGCACTAACTGCCCAACCCCACCCCATCATTCCACCATTTTCCACACTTTGGTTTTGAAACTCCATCCCTTCTCCACTCCCGAATACCAAACTCCAGGACAGGGTGCCCATCCCTATTCCAAGATCAACTGGATCTCTCTCTCTCTCTCTCTCTCTCTCTCTCTCTCTCTCTCTCTCTTTCTCTCTCTTTAAAGATTTTCTTGGCTGGGCGTTGGTGTCGCACGCCTTTAATCCCAGAGGCAGAGGCAGAGGCAGGTGGATTTTTGAGTTCGAGGCCAACCTGGTCTACAGAGTGAGTTCCAGGACAGCCAGGGCTATACAGAGAAACCTTGTCTCGAAAAACAAAAAACAAAACAAAACAAAAAAAAGAATTATAGTTTTACCTTATGTTTGTTGTAGGCTGTTGGTTTGGAACCCTGTTTGAGTGAGGCAGAAATGCAGTAAGAAATGAAAGGAGTACAGGAAGTTCAGGTGTGCTTGCTTGTCTGGTCCTGGTGTTTGGCATCACGCAGCACAGCCAGCTGCTGTGGCACATGCCTGTCACCCAGTCACTGAAAAGGCTGAGGTTGTGAGGATCTCCTAAGCCAGGAAGTCCCAGGCCAGCTTGGGCAACATGGTGAGACCCTGTGTTGCCTCTACCCCCAAATATACATGACTGTCTGACACAATTTATTCCATTTCCCACTCTAAGACCCCTGGGTAGGTAGAGCTACTTGTTCTGAGCAATATGATCATCCCTTCCTGGTCCCTAGTTATAAGGTAACCTGGACAGACTTAGATGCAGCCCCAGCAGCTAATTCAGATGGTGTTTTAGACCTGCAGCTGAAGAGGAGTCTCTGTCTCATAGTCCAATGCCCTGTCTGCAAGTTTAGATGTCCTGACCTATGTATGATGACTTCGCCCTCGAGGCAGGAGGAACTTTCTAGTGCTAGAAGTAAAAGGTGCCTGTCACTCCTTCCTCCCTCTTAGAGAGTCACTGAGTGTCCTTCCTTACCCTGGTCTCTGTGGTGTGGTGTTGGGCTGTACCCTTAGCCTAGGGTCTCTCTCCTGCTGGGGCAGCTGCTGCTGAGCTCTGTGGGGGACCCTGGTCCCCAGGATAAGCCTGCATAGTGCTGGGCAGCCTCCTAGGAGACCCCGACCTGCCTCTACCAAAGCGGACTTTTTAGCGTTTTTTAGAAACTGTTTTGATACCTTTTCATACAATTTGCTACTCACCCTTTTGTAGGATGCCTGCTGGGGTTCCCCAGGTCTTCACTTAGGCTCAGCACCTTGGTTTGTCTAGATAATGGATGCCCTGTTTATCCATGTGCACCTTGTGTGGTGGACTCTGTCTTCCATCCCACCCTTCCACGTGAGCCGTCTAACGCAGTTCTCGTAGAGGTAGCACTGACCTGGAGGGCAGGTCTTGTGCTTCAGAGAGTTTCTTTTTCTGCCAGAGTTCCTGCCTCAGAGGAGTGCAGAGTGGGAGAGTTTACCTGAAGCTGGTCCACATGTGATCTGTTTTATATGGGTCATTTCATTAACACGAGTGTGGCTGGGGTCCTAGTCTCTTCCTGTCTACCCATCCAGCAAAGAGTGCCTAACTCCAGAGCCTTTACCATGGCATCTTGTCCTTGCACTCTATAGCCTCTGACCTCTGACTTCTGGCCTCCAGGTGGGTGGTGTCTGTGTGTGTTCAATGTGACTAGAATTGGTGGCCTCTGAGGGGACCTGAGTGCCTTAAACTGTCCCTCAGTTGTCTCACTTAACAGCACGGAATGAATGGGGCTGGGACAAGGGTTCAGACAGTAAAGTACTCCCCTGGAATGCAGAAAACCAGTGGGTTCCATCCCCAGCACCACATAAACTGAGCATGGTAGTCCAAGCCTGTGATCTCAGCACTTGGAGCTGGAGGCGGGAGCATCAGAAGTTCAAAATCATCCTTGACTACACAGCAAGTTTGAGGCCTTGGCTATAGGAGACCCTATTTCGACTTAATTGGTGAATTAACGATAAACTGATAAGTTAAAGCACCGGATAAACATAATAGTGTGCACCTGGGTTGACCCAGGAAACACTGTCCTTAGGTTTGATGTTATAACCATCCACAGCTGGCCCCAGTCGAAATCAGGGTACAGTCTGAGTGATGAAAGCATTTGGTGCCTTCTGGCTCCTGATGTCACAGGAATCTGTAACGGTATATGCTTTTTAATGTGAAGCGTTTGTGTTTGTAACTTTAATTTTATGGCATTCAGAGTTTTCCTGTCTCACCTCCTTGGTTAACGGTTCTGCTTGTTGCTTCTGTTTTGAACTCCACTGACATACATTAAAACAACTTACCTGCCAGGGTGTGCTTCGTGGTTATTACACGGTCTGTATTTCTATCTTCTCTTATGAGGATGAACCCCAGCAGGTGGAACACGTATAGCTGGAAAATGAACCAGGCTTCCTTTGAACACGGCGAGAGGCTGGGTATTTCAGTGCCACTTCAACTGTGCTTCTAATGACTGACTGCGTTTACCCAGGAGCGTTATTCAGATCCATCATTGCCATACTAAGTCCCTGGGACCTGAGGTGTGTGTCACGTGAGGTAATCTGGCTAGCAAAGAACAAAACTAAGCACACAGAAAGACCCTTGAGGGCTGGTGAGATGGCTCAGTGGTTAAGAGCACTGACTATGCCGGGTGGTGGTGGTGTACGCCTTTAATCCCAGCACTTGGGAGGCAGAGGTAGGTGGATTTCAGAGTTCGAGGCCAGCCTGGTCTACAGAGTGAGTTCCAGGACAGTCAGGGCTACACAGAGAAACCCTATCTCGGAAAACAACCAAAAAAAGAGAGCACTGACTACAATTCCAGAGGTCCTGAGTTCAAATCCCAGCAACTACATAGAGGCTCACAACCATCTATAATGAGATTGGATGCCCTCTTCTGGTGTGTCTGAAGACAGCTACAGTGTACTTAGATATAATAAATAAATAAATCTTTTTTGATCAGAAAGACCATGGCTGGGGGTGTAACTTAGAGGCACAGCCCTTCACTAGCATGCATGAAACTCTAGGTTCTATCCATCAAATTACAAAACAAAAGCAAAAAAAAACGGCACTCCAAAGTCTGAGGCAGGAGGCTTGCCACAAATTCCAGACCACCCTGGGTTGCAGAGTAAAATCCTGTCTCAAAGAATCAAAAATGAAAAGACCAGATAGTGTCAGTGAAGACAGAGGCTGCTCTCCCCTTGGAGCCTGTGGAGCTGAGGTTGGCTCCCTGTATGCAAGGTTTAATGTGGCCACCTGTAAACAGGACAGTCACTATTGGGGCCTTCGGCTAATCAGTATCCAGAGAGCGCAGGGAGGCACCTGCGCACCCCACACCTGGAAGCCTGGAGCCATAGCAGGTAGGACTTGACTGACAGTCACAAACTCCTCCCCTTGGTGTTTCCAAGTCATCAGTCCAAAGCCCAGCTTAGTAACCCTGCTGAATGTTGACACCCTTGGCCAGTGGTCTGTTATCTCCGTGTGAGAGCTTCCAAGATGAGATGGGAGAAGGAGGCTTTGCCTTTTGTGGGGTGACACATGGCTGTCACAGCCAAGCTGGATGACCATGGTTTGTGACATGGAAAAAGATGAGCATCAGCTCAGCAAAGCTGCTCTTACCCAAGGCTCACCCAATCATGAAATCACTCATTCCATGGGGTTGGGGACAGGCTGTCCTGAAAGCTAGTGAGTGCCAGAGTCTCTGTGACCTCCACAGCCAGCAGAGCAGCAATCTATGGGAGACAAAAGGGCGGGTTCAGTTCAGCACAGCTAAGTGACTGGTGTGGGCTCAAACATCTGGAGTTTGACCCTGAGTACTTTATTTTAGGCACATTTAGGCACAGTGCAATTTGGTGAAAACTCTCCTGGTGATAATTAACTCAGTAAATTAAAGCTTTGCCCAGTAAAGCTTAAGTAAACCCCTTGAGGGACAAAGCCAGCCAAATAAAGATCAGCATGGAAACTCTTTGTAAACTACACAGGACACCTTCCATAAAGATAGGTTCCTTCAGTGGGCCAGGCCTTTAATCTCAGCACTCAGGAGGCAGAGGCAGGTGGATCTCTGAATTTGAGGCCAGCCTGGTCTACAGAGCAACTTCATAGACAACCAGGGCTACACAGAGAAACCCTGTCTTGAAAAAAAAAAAAAAACAGGGCCTGGAGAGATGGCTCAATGGTTAAGAGCATTAGCTGCTCTTCCAGAGGTCCTGAGTTCAATTCCCAGCAACCATATGGTGGCTCACAACCATCGGTAATGGGATCTGGTGGCTTCTTCTGTCATGCTGGCATACATGCAATAGCTATGTATAAATAAAGTGGGGCAGTGGGGCACATGCCTTCAGTCCCAGCACTCAAGAGGCAGAGTGGATCTCTGTACTTGAGGTCAGCCTGGTCTACAGAGCAAGTTTCAGGACAGCTAAGGCTACACTGAGAAACCCTGTCTCAACAACCAACCAACCACCACCACCAAGGATAGACTCTATAGATTGACTAAGAAAAACATGTTTAGGAAAAGGGTCAGGGGAAGTCCCATGTGGTCTCCGACCACACATATAGTGCAAAGGCTACTAAACATATTTGCTCCTGGCTTTCTGGGCACATAACAGGTTATATATCCCTTCCCTTGAAGGCACAGCCCTGTGTGTTTTACATTCTAGGTTCCCCCTCTTGCTTATCTGTGAGCACAAAGACTGCTGTGCCTCCTTCAGGTTAGGAAAGCTCAACGGCTTGGGTTTCTCCACACACGCTCTTCCCCTCATCCTTGGTACCCTGGTTTTTCTATCTCTCCCCATGATAACTTGATGTATACATTTTCCATGGCAACCAGAGCTCAACCAAGTGCAGGTCCCCAGTGTAATGAGCATAGGCTGTATAACTTTGGGTGCCCAGCCTGAAAATCATACACTGTCACTGTGTGTACCACTCCTGGGGCCATCGCCCTTCTTCCTGCTGAAAGGAATGTCAATGTTCTCCAGGTGGACTTGTCCCCAAGCCCTGAGGCCACTGCCCAAGGGAGCAAGGAAGCAGAGGATACTGTATGCACCCTTGCACTTCAGCAGGGACTGCCCCAGATGCTTGGTGCGACTCTGCCTTCAGCTGTGTTCATACAGGAACCTGCGCCCAGGCTCTGAGAGGCTGTGTATCAGAAAGAAGTGGTGTGCAGGCTAGTGACAAGAGCTCAGGAGTAGATCCCTTGCCCAGTGTGCACAAGGTCTGTCGCAAATTGATCCTTTAAAGCTGTGGTTCTCGCCCTGAGGGCTATGGGCCAATAGTGTTATCCTCGACCCACTAAATTAAAAACACAGCAAACTGTTTTAACATGTTTTAACATGACCCTGATGTACACTTAAGATATCAAGATACAGGGATAATGGTGCCATTTCTGGCTGCACGGTGGTACTAAAGTCACAAGTAGGGACTTCCTGTATTACCGGGCAATGGGGAAGAAGTTAACTCAGGCACAGCCCTCATCTCTCAGAGAAGACAACTGACAGCCAGCATGGGTGCATACACCTCTGTCAGGAGGTAGCGGCAGGTGGATCTCTGAGTTCGAAGCCAACCTGCTCTACAGAGCAAACTCCAGAAGAGCCAGGGCTACACACAGAAACACACATACACACACACACACACACACACACAGTTATACACATAAAGAGTACATTAAACAGCAGGTGAATTATCTCTCGATAAAGCCATTTACAGAGCTAAGCTAATTAAAGCAAAGCTGTACCTGATTCTTCTTGTCTTATTAGCTCCAAAGAGCTACAGGTTGCAAGCCAGGACTTGAGAATTTTTTTTAAAGATTAATTTCTTTTCTTTTGCTCTCTTTCTTTTTTTTTTTATTTCGTGTGCCTTGGTGTTTTGCCTGCCTGCATGTTCATGTAAGGGTGTTGGATCCTCTGGAACTAGAGTTATACACAGGTGTGAGCTGCCATGTGGGTGCTGGGAATTGAACCTGAGTCCTCTGGAAGAGTAGTAGGTGCTCTTAACTGTGAGTCATCTCTCCCACCCTAAAGATTTATTTCTTGTTTTTCAGTTTTTTTTGTTTTTTTTTGTTTTTTTTTTTTTTTTTTTTTTTTATTTTTTCGTGCAGGGTTTCCCTGTATAGCCCTGGCTGTCCTGGAACTTACTCTGTAGACCAGACTGGCCTTGAACTCAAAAATCTACCTGCCCTGCCTCCCAAGTGCTGGGATTAAAGGTGTGCACCACCACTGCCTGACTCTTTTTTTTTTTTTTTTTTTAAAGATTTATTTCTTTGGGCTGGAGAGATGGCTCAGCAGGTAAGAGCACAGACTGCTCTTCCAAAGGTCATGAGTTCAAATCCCAGCAACCACATGGTGGCTTACAACCACCTATAATGAGATCTGATGCCCTCTTCTGGTGCATCTGAAGACAGCTACAGTGTACTTAATTATAATAATAAATAAATCTTTAAAAAAAAAGAAAAAAAAGATTTATTTATTTTTTAAAGATTTATTTATTATATGTAAGTATATATGTAGCTATCTTCAGACACTTTTTCTTCTCTGTCTGATCTTGCTCGCTCCAGTCCAAAGATTTATTTATTATACATAAGTACACTGTAGCTGTCTTCAGACACCCCAGAAGAGGACATTAGATTTCATTATGAATGGATGGTTATGAGTTACCATGTGGTTGCTGGGATTTGAACTCAGGACCTTCAGAAGATATATCAGGGGGCTGGAGAAATGACTCAGTAGTTAAGGGCACTGATTGCTCTTCCAGAGGTCCTGGGTTCAATTTCCAGCAACCACATGGTGGCTTACAACCATCTGTAACGGGATCTGATGCCCTCTTCTAGTGTGTCTGAAGACAGTGACAGTGTACATAAAATAAATTCTTCTTCTTCTTCTTTTTTTTTTTTTTCAAGACAGGGTTTCTCTGTATAGCCCTGGCTGTCCTGGAACTCACTCTGTAAACCGGGCTGGCCTCGAACTCAGAAATCCGCCTGCCTCTGCCTCCCAGGTGCTGGGATTAAAGGTGTGCACCACCACTGCCTGGCTAAAATAAATTCTTCTTAAAAAGAAGAAGGAGGGGGGAGAGGGAGGAGGAGGAGGACGAGAAGGGGAGGAGGAGGAGGAAGAGGAGGAGGAGGAGGAGAAGGAGAAGGGGAGGAGGAGGAGGAGGAGGAGGAGGAAGAGAAGGAGAAGAAGAAGAAGAAGAAGAAGAAGAAGAAGAAGAAGAAGAAGAAGAAGAAGAAGAAGAAGAAGAAGATGATGATGATGATGATGATGATGATGATGATTTGTCAGTGCTCTTAACCACTGAGCCATCTCTCCAGCCCCTAAAGATTTATTTCTAGTAAGGTGTTAAAATGAAAAGACTGGGGACCAGCAAGATGGCTCAGGGTAAGGGCTCTTGTTGACAAGCTAAGAATCTAAGTTTGGTCCCCCAGAACTCATGGAGGTAAGAGGAGCAACTGTGGGGGCTGGAGAGATGGCTCAGCGGTTAAGAACACTGACTGCTCTTCCGAAGGTCCTGAGTTCAGATCCCAGCATCCACATGGTGGCTCACAACCATCCGTAATGAGATCTGATGCCCTCTTCTGGTGTGTCTGAAGACAGCTACAGTGTACTTACACATAATAAATAAATAAACCTTTAAAAAGAAAAGAGAGAAGCAACTGTGTAAGTTGTCCTTGTGACCCCATAGGCATACAGTGTGGCATGTGCCCCTCCCCCCAAATAAATAAATAACATTTTAAATGGAAGCTTTCATGGTTGCCTTGGGACACATTCCAGATGGCCATGTAGAGCAGCAGTCCTCAGCTCTGGACCAGGTTGGGCTGGAGACACTCTCCCATCCTTCAGGACAGAGCCTGAGCTACCCTGGGACAGATCCGATAGGGAACCTCTCTGTACCTACAGCCCTTCCTGGATACCCAGCCAACAGCCATGCCTGCTTTGTTCCGGTCAAAGTCCAGTCTTTGTACCAGGCAAGCCCAGGCTGCTGTGGTAGCTGGCGAGTCTGGGCTTGAGGCTGCAGTGACCTCAGGAGCTCACACCTGCTGCCTCGGGAGGAAGAGAACTCTCTGCTGCCCTTTCCTGTTGACACAGCAGGAAGCCCTGGGGTTTGGCCCCGGCCCTTTGAGCTCATCTCCGGCAAGCTCTGGCTTTGTTCCGTAGATGAGTTTACCCGGCTGGCTCTGCCTGTGATTCATCCCCCTGGGCCCTAGCATAGGCTCTTCAGTCATCCAAAGGGGCTAAAAATACAGTCCAGACTTCTGAGGCTTTTGTGCTCGCAGCTAACATTCAAGAGACCTGGTCCCTGGTCTGGTTCTTCCCTCCTGCTTACAGCTCAGAGCCTAGCTCCAGTTTCAGTTTTACAAGTCTATAGCCCAGGATGGCCTAGCCACTCACTCAGAAGTTAGTCACCACAGACCTCCAACTCCCTGCAGTCCTGCCTCAGCTTCCTGAGTGCTGAGATTATAGGTGTGGACTACCATACATTTTTCATTCATTCATTCATTCATTTCTTTTTTGTTTATTTGACACAGAGTGTCTCTGTGTAGCCCTGGCTATCCTGAAACTCCCTCTGTAGACCAGGCTAGCCTAGAACTCAGAGATCCAGCTACCCCTGTCTTCTGATTGTGGGATAAAGGTGTATGCTACCACCACCCAGCTTTAAGATATTTATTTATTTATTTATTTATTTATTTATTTATTTATGTTTTGTGTGTTCCTGTGATTATGTGCACTTGAGTGCAGTGCTCACAGAGGCCAGAAGAGGGCATGGTATCGGATTCCCCTGGAGTAGGTACTGGGAACCTGGAAATTTAAGTCTTTCAGAAGAGCAACAGTTGGGACTGATGAGATGGCTCAGCGAGAGCATTGACTGCTCTTCCACATGGTAGGTCACAACCACCCATAATGAGATCTGACATCCTCTTTTAGTGTGACTGAAGACAGCTATCGTGTACTTATTAATAATAAATAAATCTTGGGGGCTGGCAAGATGGCTCAGCAGGTAAGAGCACTGACTGCTCTTCTGAAGGTCCTGAATTCGGATCCCATCAACCACATAGTGGCTCACAACCACCCTTAATGAGATCTGACGCCCTCTTCTGGTGCGTCTGAAGACAGCTACAGTGTATTATGCAGGAGCGAGTGGGCCTGGAGCGAGTGGGTAGGGCTGTCCTGAGTTCAATTCCCAGCAGCCACATGGTGGCTCACAACCATCTGTACAGCTACAGTGTACTCATACACATAAATAAATAAATAAATAAATCTTTAAAAATAAATAAATAAATCTTAAAAAAAAAAAAAAGAAGAGCAACAGTTGTTAACTACTGAACCATCTCTCCAGCCCCATGCCTGGCTTTTTTTTTTTTTAAAAAAGATTTATTTTTATTGTCTTAAGTGTGTGTTTTGCATTCACGTGCATCTGTGTTTGAGGGGTGGTAAGCCCGCCCCCATGTGGGTGCTAGTCAAACCCCAGACCTTTGCGACAAGTGCTCCTAACCTCTGAGCCAACTCTCCAGTCCCCATGCCTGGCTTTATTGGGATTTGTTATGTTCTTTTGGCCCTGAGTCTCAATACAACCCCTTCTTTCCATGTGTTAATACCAGGAGATAGTATTCCATCCCATCGGGAACATGGGAGACTCCTGCCTCTACCTTCAGCTCTGGGGCCAGGGGTGATGGGTGTCATCTGACGCCCTCTTCTGGCCACTGTGGGCACTGCGCTCATGGCCACAGACAGACACCTTCATAACTGCCTAGAATCTGTGTGTGTGTGTGTGTGTGTGTGTGTGTGTGTGTGCGCGCGCGCGCGCGCGCGCGCTCAGAATCAACCCCTGGAGCTCAGTAGCTTCAGACCCACACAATTTCAAGGTCAAGGATGTTGCAGACTTAACTTCCTGATTGGTTTGATGCTTCTGTGATGCTTCATTTTATGGGTCCACTTGGCTGGGCCACAGCGCCACGTTCATCTTTGCAAGTTTCAAGATACTTTCATTAGGGTATTTTATAATTATCTTCCTTTACTATTCGTTATTGTCCTTGATATTTTTCCCATGCCTTAATTTATCATTAGACCTTTTCATAGTCTCTAGTGCAGGCAAAAATCAAAGCATGTGTAGAGTTTGGTGCCTCTAGAGGTTTCCGATGCCCACTGGAGTCTTGGATTTGCGTGACTCTGTGAATGCACGTACATGCTCATTGACTCCATGGTTAGGGCCGGAGGAAGTTAAGCTGGGACCCGGAAGAAAGAGAAATGAGGCCTGGGATCGGCTTCTGTCTGTGGGCACAGTGTCCCTGTGTCCCCGTGTGTGTCTTGTATATGTACTTGGTGTCTAGTATACAGAAATGCTATGCCCACAGATGCTAACTAGCCTCTGCCGCGGGTACCCCCGAGGCACCTTAGTAGGCATATAAACAGAGTGGCCATGTAGCAGGAACGGAGGTTGTGTGGGGGACAGGAGCCTTTAACACATTCCCCTTCCATCCTGCTGCTGCCACAGAACAAAACCACCACATGGCTCCATTCCTCCAGGGGGATGGAAGCCTCGGCCCGGAAGATGCTCATTAATATTCATAAGCACCCTGAAGTGAATAAGCCCAGCTTGGTGGCCAGAATCCTAGCGCGCATAAGGCAGAGGCAAGTGGAGCTCTGTAAATTCAAAGCCAGCCTGGTCCACACAGCAAGTTCCAGATTAGTCTGGACTTTGTCTCAAAACAACAACAACAACAAAATTTAATGAAATTGGATTTTTTTTTTTAGGTAAACCACAATGTCCTACCTCATCCAGCCAGTCAAGAAAGGTCGTAGAAATGATAGGGGTAGCTACTGACTGGTGGCAGGTTCTAGCTCTCCCATGAGGGAAAACTCTGCCCAGAATCTCTGCCTCTTGTCCGTCCAAAGCCTATAGTGCTAACAGCAGTACTACCTCACATGCATCAAGCATCAAGAGCGCTAACAGCACCAGTACCTCACAGGCAAATTGCCTTTATTTAGTCGCAGACCAGCACAGCACAGAAATTATTCATCAAATGGTAATTATGTTTTTATTATTTTTTAAAAAACTTCTATTAATGAAAACATTTTAAATTGGCGCTAAACAATCCATGTCACAAACCAGTTAGTTAAAAGATGTTTGTCTGGAGGCCCCAGAAAGATCGTCACAGTCCCCTCTGATTAACCTCTCAGTACACACACGCCAGGCACCAGTGAAGCTCAGAAAGCACCATGCATGCATCTGCTGTGACGATGAGTGTTCTCCTCACAGTGCCAGACAGTCTTCTTGGCACCGCAGGAGTGCAGGTGAGGTGTGCCACAGAGCCTGTCATCCCAGTTACTCGGCAGGCCAAGGCAGGAAGATCTTGAGGTTTAGATCAGCCTAGGCCACAGGGTGAATTCAAGGTCAGCCTGGACAACTTAATGAAACCCTGTCTCAAAACAGTAAAAGGAGGCTGAGGAGGGGCTGTAGCCCTGTAGTAAAACAATTGGCAGGCATGCTTGAGGAACCTAGATTCAATCCCCAGAGTGAGAAGACATTATTAAAAAAAAAAAAAATGAAAAAATGAGGTTTAGAGAGATGGCTCGGGCTGGAGAGATGGCTCAGCGGTTAAAGAGCACTGACTGCTCTCCCGAAGGTCCTGAGTTCAAATCCCAGAAACCACATGGTGGCTCACAACCATCCGTAATGAGATCTGATACCATCTTCTGGTGTGTCTGAACACAGCTACAGTGTACTTATGTATAACAATAAATAAATCTTTTAAAAAAAAAAATAGATGGTGGTGGCGCATGCCTTTAATCCCAGCACTTGGGAGGCAGAGGCAGGCAGATTTCTGAGTTCAAGGT
>NW_022196905.1:258337195-258369866 GCF_008632895.1 Mastomys coucha
AAAAAAAAATAGAGCCGAGCAGAGGTGGCACACACTTTTAATCCCAGGACTTGGGAGGCAGAGGCAGGCGGATTTCTGAGTTCAAGGCCAGTTTGGTCTACGGAGTGAGTTCGAGGACAGCCAAGGCTACACAGAGAAACCCTGTCTTGAAAAAACAAAAAACAAACAAACAAACAAAAACCTAGTCACTATCATGTTTAATTATGTATATATCTAGGTATGTGCACAGCAATACTGGTGCCTAAAGAGGCTAGAGGGGTCAGATCTCCTGGAGTTAGAGTTACAGTTGTGATCTGCCTAGTATGGGTGCTGGGAGTCAAACCAAGGTCCTCTGAAAGAATGGAACCTGCTCTCAAGCCCTAAGCCACTCTCCAACCCCGCCCCCCCAACCCCCTGACCTTAACTCTAACACTCCACTCGGGAGGCAGAGGCAGTCAGATCTCTGTGAACTTACGGACAGCCTTGTAAGTTTCAGGACAGTCAGGGCTATATATAGGGATCCTGTCTCAAAATAATAATAACAATATTTTTTTGAAAGCAAAGGAATGGAGAGATGGCTCAGTGGTTGAGTTCTTGTTGCACTCACTTAGATCCTGGCTCCCACCTGACAACTCAGGTATCTCATACCTATCTATAACCCCAGATCTGAGACAGGCAGAGATAGAAAGAGCTTTGCGAGTAGTTTGGGGCTTCCAACCTAGCTGAGAAAATGTGAATTCCAGATTTGGAAGAGACTTTGCCTCTAAGGACAGTCTGGGTTGCTAGAAAAGTTTGTACGATGCTCTCTTCTAGTTCCCAAGTTCTCACAGGGAAGTGCACCCCCACACATATACACAGGCTTATACATTATTAGAAAAAAAATATCGGGCTGGTGAGATGGCTCAGGGGGTAAGAGCACTGACTGCTCTTCCAGAGGTCCTGAGTTCAAATCCCAGCAACCCCAAATAAATCTTTCTAGTGTACTTACATACAATAATAAATAAATCTTTCTTTTTTTTTTTATAGGTTTACGGTTTATTCAATGTTAAATGTTACAGAGTTCTTACACTGTCAGAACCATGCCTGAGAACCCAAAGAAAGAAATGGTGCAATGGACAGCCTCATCCACCCAGACAGTGTATTAAAACTTGATTCATACGCATTTGATAATTTCACAATCTTAAAAAATTATAACAAGACTTGGAATTTACATCTGCTGCAGGTCTAATAATAAATAAATCTTTGAAAAAAAAACAAAAACAACTCACACTGAAGAAACATTTAACAGAAGCCAGAGAACCTACTACCACCAGCCGTTGAGTCAGCCCTCCCTGCCCATCAGCTGGAAGGGATGTGAAATGGACTGAAGAGACAAGGCTTCTGTTGCGCAGACATGACCTTGGTTGGGGTTGCCTCATGTGTCCTCTTTCCCTCCCTAGACAGTCCAAGGGTACGGGAAGATGAAGCTGGGGAAAGAATTGAGGGGTTCCGCTAAGGTCACCCCACTCCCCAAGCCCAACAAGTCAGAACTGTACCACGGGGATCCCATTTCCTGTCTGCCACCGCGTCTGTCCCATGACCTCTGTGTCCTCCTGTCCTTTCCAGTTCCTGCCTCTCTGCTGGGTCTGTTTGAGATAGCTCACTCCGGAAGGCTGCACTGTCTCCACCTTGAGGCATGGTTGGGGGGTCTTTTACCAGAGTGTGAGGTTGCCCGCTGGCCTGAGGAGTTACTGAAAACCCAAGGGACAGCAATTATACAAGGTTTTATTTTGGGCCGAAAGTAGAGGAGAGAGAAATTCTCAGTGTTCTACCACCTTGCCTACAGTGGTGTTGACATTTAATGAGCCAGATGAAATACCGTCTGTCATCCAGTACTTTGGAGGCAACAGGATCAAAAGTTCAAGGTCATACTCAGGGGCATAGAGTTTGAGGCCAACCTGGATTACAAGAGACCCTGCCTCAAATAATAACAACAGTCATTCTGGCACTGAGACAGAGTCACTGTGACAGTCTCCCTCCAGCTGTTATTTCAAAGCCCTTCCTTTGCTTCAGCAAAACCCATTTTTGAAAATCCCAGGCAGTGGTGATGCACTCCTTTAATCCCAGCACTCCGGAGGCAGAGGCAGGCAGATCTCTTTTGAGTTCGAGGCCAGCCTGGTTTACATAACAAGTTCCAGAACAGTCAGAACTACATAGAGAGATCCTGTCTCAAAAAACAAACAAGGCTGGTGAGATGGCTCAGCGGGTAAGAGCACTGACTGCTCTTCCAAAGGTCCTGAGTTTGGATCCCAGCAACCACATGGTGGCTCACAACCACCTGTAATGAGATCTGACGCCCTCTTCTGGTGCATCTGAAGACAGCTGCAGGAAATTACGCCGGACCCAGCGAGAGGGGTGGAGGGAGAGGGGCCGGAGCGAGAGGGGCTGGCAGAGGTCCTGAGTTTAACAGCAGCCACACACATGGTGGCTCACGGCCATCTGTACAGCTACAGTGTACTCATACACATAAAATGAATATAAAAAAACAAACAAACAAACAAAAAATCCTGTTAAAGCCCTTCGCTTAGAAGATGTAAAGATACACTTCTATAATCCTCTCTGGAAGCTGAGGCAAGAGGATGCCAATGTCTGACTGGGCAATTTAGTAAGCCCTGTCTCAAATAAAAAGTAAAGGGATTGTCATGGATGTAGCAGCGAGGTTGGGTTCCTGGGACATTTTTCATGGTCAGACCTGACAGTGGGAATCTTGGATTCCTGCTCCCAGCATGTGCTCCTCACAATTAGCTGGGGAAAGATCGATCAGATTCTTTTTTGTTTATTTGTTTCTTTCTTCTTTGCGGGGGAGGGGACTGGGGTGGAAGAATCTTTAGTTCTGTTTGCTTTGTTTACTCTCAATCATTAGGAGGCTCAGGCAAAAGGATGTATGAAGGCCAGCCTGTGTTACAAATCCAGATCCTGTCTGAGAGAGAAAAAGAAAAAAGAAACAGGCCAAGCCGTGGCCCAAGCCTTTAATCCCAGCAGTGGGAGGCAGAGGCAGGTATATTTCTGAGTTCGAGGCCAGCCTGGTCTACAGAGCTACAGAGTGAGTTCCAGGACAGCCAGGGCTACACAGAGAAACCCAGTCTTGAAAAAAAAAAAAAGAGTATCCATCACTTCTTCTACCCTGAAGCCATCTGTCTGGCAGAAAAGAAAATCTTAGATTAAAATTGATGAAAAAAAACTGTTTTATGAGTGGGGAAAGGAAGGGTATGTAGATATGACTGGATCAACAAAATGAAAAAGCAGAGGAGCACACGGTTAATCCCAGCGCTCCTGAGGCAAAGGTTGGCAGAACTCTAGGTTCAAGGACAGCCTGATCTATAGTTCCAGAACAACTAAGGACATACAGAGAAGCCCTGCTTCCTCCGACACCCCCCCTCCCAAAAATGAAAAGCACTAAACAGCAGTATCCAGGGCAGGCTGGACGACCCGACCTAGTGTCTGTCAATAATATGTCATTCATTACAAGTTAAACCTATGTCATTCATTACAAGTTAAACCCATTGTGTCGCTTAATCACTGGTTGGTTTCTCTCTGTCTGTACCATAGGAAGCAGGCAGGACATTTGGACTTTTCTCATTGTCTAGGAAATCAAGTCACAGAAAAGTAACAACTTTGTCAAGGCCTTAGACTGAATCAATGGCTAAGTTAAAAATGGGAACCCAATGCTAGACTTGGTGACGCTATTCACTTTATCCCAGCACCCTGGGCATAGAGACAGGAGGACTAAGAGTCCAAGGCCAACCTGAGCTACATGAAACGCAGTCATTAAAAAAATACACATTAACCTATCCATTATATGCATGCAGATGTTGATGTGTGTGTGTGTGTGTGTTCGGGGGTGGGGGTGCATGCCATGGCACACATGTGGAGGTCAAAGAACCATTTGCTTGAGTCAGTTTTCCTTCTACCATGTAGGTCTTGAGGAATCAACTCAGGTCATTAAAGTTGGAGGCAGAATCCTTTACCCACAGAGCCATCTCACTGGCTGCTTCAAGATGCATTCTTATGCTCTGAGTGAACTTTTTGGGGGAAAAAAAAAAAGTCCAGTTTACCATCGTGTGCCTATGCATGATTGGGCATTACAGGCAAGGACCTGCCCAGTTAAGTAATAGTTTATATAATCCACACTTGTCGATCGAAACATAACTGCCCAGCAACACCCCTTTGCAAGCAACTCTGCCTCTTGAAACCCATGAAAGGAAGTCCCCATTAAGGAACCAAGACCCCCACTCATAACAAATTCAAGGAACTCCAAGCATGAAGTTGTGGCAGTTGATTTTACCTTTCTGCAAAGTTGGATGCCAACCAAAACAAATGGCAGGCATGTTGACTGAGGCCAGAGAAGAGATTTTTTTAATTAATTAATTAATTAATTATGTTATTTATTTATTTATAAATTTATTTGTCTGATATGTTTGAGTGTCTTGCCTACATGTATGTCAGTGCACCTCATGAACCAGAGAGGGTGGAAGAGGGCATCAGATCTCCTGTAACTAGAGTCAACAGATGGTTGTGAGTCAGCACCAGGGTCTAGGGAACCAAACCTGGATCCTCTCTGCAAGAGCATCCTGTGCTCTTAACCATTGAGCCATCTCTCTACCTCCTCAGAAAATAGTTCTTATGGCTAAATGCAGGTCCCTGCCCCTTTTCTTCACAGACTGAGTAATCAGAGATGGGGTCTTACATGCCAACATCATTTAAGCTTGTCTGTTTCTCAACCAACACCCTGTGTGGGTTTATCCCTACCTTTTATACCCTGTGGATTTTGAAGCTTCCCAGGCTCATGACCTTGTCATGTGTGCATTAGATAAGCCTTACTGTTAATAATTTTCTACTCTAAACTTCTAGTCTAGGGTAGGGGTGGACTGGCATGTGCCAGTAGGGCCTGGTGCCTCCTCTTCACCTACAGCTGGGCCTCAGCTGACTTAAGCCTCTTCTGTTTTGGATATGGACCATTAAATGCTTCTTTGTCGGGGCTGAAGAGGCTCTGTGGTTAAGAGAACTGCCTGCTCTAATAGAGAGTATGGGTTGACTTTCTGGCACACAGCCATGTGTAACTCCAGGTCCAGGGATCTGATGCTCATGTCTGACCTATGTGGGCACATACATGGTACACTTATGCACAGGCAAAATATCCATATACATAAAATAAAGAAATAGAAATAAAAACAAAGCCGAGAAATAAAAACAAAGCCGAGCAGTGGTGGCGCACACTGGGAAGCACTTGGGAGGCAGAGGCAGGCGGATTTCTGAGTTCGAGGCCAGCTGGTCTACAGAGTGATTTCCAGGACAGCCAGGGCTACACAGAGAAACCCTGTCTCGAAAAACCAAAAAAAAAAAAAAAAAAAAAAAAAAAAAAAAAAAAAAAAAAAAGAAATAAAAACAAAATATTTGTCTTTCTTTACACTTCTCCAAGCTTCCCAAAAGGGAAGCCTCAAGAGTCGGCAGATGGGTCAGCAACTAAAGGTGCTTGCAGGCAAGCCTGATGACCTAAGTTCAATCCCCCAGAGGCACATGGGAAAGAGAAAAGCTACTCCTATGAGCTGTTCTTTGACTTTCATGTGTCCTACATACACACAAACACATATCAGACACACACACATACGCACCACAGGTACATACATACATGTACATATACACACCATACACACACACACATACATACCATATACACACATGCACATATACACACGCATAAACACCACATGTATACACATATACACATATATACCACATATACACCACACACTACACACACATATATACCACATATACACCACATACGCATACTCACATGCACATATATACCACATACATACCACACACACATACACACACATATATACCACAACACAAACACACATGTACCACACATACATATATACACACACACATGCACATATACACACACATATAAATGCCACACACACACATATATACTATACACACATATACATACACATACATCACAATTTGAAATAGCTTTTTAGAATTACTTTATATGTAAAGTGTTTTGCTTGCATGTATGTCTTTGCATCACATGAATGCCTGGTGCCAGAATAGGGAGGGCATCAGATGCCCTGGAACTGGAGCGAGAGACAGTTGTGAGACACCCTGTAGGTGCTGGGATTCAGTTCCTCTGCAAGAACAACAAGTGCTCATAACTAATGAGCCATATCTCCAGCCCCTCCCTACTTCCATTTTAATTTTTTTTATAAGTATGATAATTATATTAAAGTGTTTAGACCAAGCAATGACCAAGACCCTGGAGTACACTTCCTCAAGGTCCTGCAGCTCTCTTGCAGCATCTGATCCCTACTGGCCTTTGCCTTTGGATAATCTCTTGACATTTTGCAATCTGTGGGCTTCTTCAGTCCTTTGAATAAGATGCCAAGAAACACACAATCCAGGCACTGGACACAAAGCAACGCCTTCATCTGTCCCTTTCACACTTCTTGGGGGCAGGTTACTGAGCTGAGCTCAATATCAATGTTTAAAGACAAAATATTTTAGGAAGCTGAGGCAGGAGGATCAAGAGACCCCCCCACCCCGGCAAAGAAAAACAAAAGCTAGCACATATTTCAAAAGACGCGTGTGTGAGAGAGCAGAAGAAATGGCAGCCTGAGGCTTGACTCCGCTCTGGATCGGAAAAGCTCTGTGTTCACTCTGATGGTACAGACTCAGAGCCAAACAGGAAGAAGTCAATGGGGCAGCAGGCACAGAGGTTGGGGGTGACAGGATAAGATACACCAAGGCCTGCCATGACCTTGGAAGGATAGCACATGACCTGGAAACTGGAAGAAAGATGAGCTTCCTGTTGCTAACATCTGATGTGACTTGTTTTCTTGGGATGGGAAGTCAATCCCCAACTCCTCTGCCGAGGGTATCTGGAGTGAGTCTGGTTGCTTTAGAGGAAGAGGAAGAGAGACCCAGGCTGGCACACTGTCCCTTTTTTTTTTTTTTTTTTTTTTTTGGTTTTTCGAGACAGGGTTTCTCTGTGTACCCTGGCTGTCCTGGAACTCACTCTGTAGACCAGGCTGGCCTCGAACTCAGAAATCCACCTGGCTCTGCCTCTCCAAGTGCTGGGATTAAAGGCATGCGCCACCACCGCCCAGCACTGTCCCTTCTTGATGCCACCAGCCCTCAGGATACACCAAGGCATTGTCTCCTGGACCCCAGCCTCTAGACCTGTGTCAACTATGTTGTTAGTAACACCAGAGAGTGCACCAGATGTTCTCCAAAGCCTCTAGAAGGAACATAGTCCTGGATTTTGTACTTCTGGTCTCCAAAATGTTGACGGACTGAATTCTTGTTGCATACTACTGTAAGAGACAGATTGTTGTGGTCCACTTTCAGTACGGGATGCAGAGTTACAGATAAGCAAGAGTCACTAGGCGCCTCTCTCCAAGCGCTGGCTTGTTTCAGAACTTTAGGAGTTGGAAAGTTAAAAGTTTTCCTCTCGGGCTGGAGAGGTGGCTCAGTGGTTAAAGGCACCAACTGCTCTTCCAGAGGTCCTGCGTTCAATTCCCAGGAACCACATGGTGGCTCACAACCATCTGTAATGGGATCTGATGCCCTCTTCTGGTGTGTCTGAAGACAAGTGACAGTATACTCACATAAATAAAATAAATAAACTTTAGAACATAAATCTTTGTTAAAAAACAAGCAAACATATCACATACTTCCAACACACAATGAGCACAGGATATATATTACTATTCCAAAATGTAGGGAAGGAAGCACAGTGAGAAAACACTGGACCAAAGCAAGACTGACAATCATCTAGGCAAAACTCCAGACTCTGCATCTCCATGTGTGATGTCAGAATGCTCTTCAGATCTCCAACTCCTTTCACCTTTGTTGACTGTAACACACTTCTTTCTCCAGGGCTAGTCCTAGTCCCTGTTAGCAGCTTTCCTCAGCAGGTAGCCCACAGCTCTGGCATCTCTACCATCTTGGGGTCTCCAAAGCAACCACCCTTCACAGCTTTTCTGAGCCTCTCTGGGCCTCCATGCAGGGACAGCCCTGCTACACACTTGACCTCACCAACCTTTTTTAGTCACGGAGGGAGATTCCATAACCCATTTCTTCTACCCTTTACTCTAAAGCCAGAACCACATGGCTGAAGCTGCCAAGTTTTGCTGCTTGCTGGTGTTAGAACATGCCCCCCACCACCCTGTGTTCAATAACATCTTCACCAACCTTCTGGTTTTTAGGGTTTCCTTCACCAATTAAGCTTAGCTGTTCTGGAACTTGCTCTGTAGACCAGGCTGACCTTGAACTCAGAGACCTGCATGCTTCTTTCTCCTGAGTGCTGGGATTAAAGGCAAGTACCATGACTTTTCTTTAATTCCTTTTCACAAGATGGAATCTTAACTGGGTGGGATCTTGCCTAGGGTCACCACTCCCTTAACTCCATTTAATATTTTTAATCCATTTATCTCCTTGAACACAGGATTCAGCTCTATTTTACTTCCCCTTGCCCTTTTAATACTTGAACCATACACTTAGTATTTTTCTTTTTTTTTTTTCTCAAAGATGTATTTATTTATTTCATGTATGTGAGTACACTGTCGCTATCTTCAGACACTCCAGAAGAGGGCACCGGATCCCATTACTGATGGTTGTGAGCCACCATGAAGTTGCTGGGAATTGAACTCAGGACCTCTGGAAGAGCAGCCAGTGCTCTTAACCGCTGAGCGAGACAGCGGTTTTAAGTGTCTTAAGCCCCACACTTAGTATTTTTCTTTGCTCAGCCTGCTCTGTTTTCTCAAAACACTCCTCCTAAGACTGAACCACAGGACAGAATCTGTACTAGGCTGTTTTGAGAGGTTCTTTGCCAATACAATTAACCTAAATCTCTTCACCCTAGCCCCAGGCAGACTCTTGGGACAAGGGCAAAAAGCAACCACATTTTTTACCAAAACATCACAAGAACAATCTCTAGGCCACATACTAAAATTCTTGAAACCTCCTTAGAAGCCTCTTGAGTGAGGCCCCCACAGTTCAAGTCACCCTAAACACCACTGTCTTCCATGCTTCCACCATGATGGCCCATTCAGCAGTGCTTAAAGCATTCCACTGATTTCCTAACCCAAAGTTCCAAAATCTACATTTCTCAGGCAGAGCAAAGCAACATCCCAGTCCCTGGTGCTAACTTCTGTCTTAGCTGGGGTTTCCATTGTTGTGAAGAGATGCCATGGCCACGGCAACTCTTATAAAAGAAAACACTGAATTGGGGCTGGCTTACAGTTTTAGAGGTTTAGTCCATAATCCCCATATTGGGAACATAACATAAAAGAGAGCGGGGTTCTGGAAAAGGAGCTGAGAGTTCTACATCTTGATCCATAGGCAGCAGAAGGGGACTGTCTGCCACACTGGACATAGCTTGAGTTTATGTGACCCCCAAGCCTGCCTCCGTCATGACATACTCCCTCTAACGAGGGTGCACCTATTCTGTCAAGGCCACACCTCCTAATAAATAGTTCAGTTCTCTATGTGCCAAGCATTCTAATACATGAGTATACGGGGTTCATACCTAGTCAAACCACCACATCTTGTCTCAACAGAACCAAAAAAAGAGAAAAAGTTTCCTGCTCTGTGACTGAGCCATAAGAAAAGGCTTCAAGCCCTAAATTATTTCATTAGATAGGACTGTCTGAGCCAGGCAGTGGTGGTGAACGCCTTTAATCCCAGCACATGGGAGGTAGAGGCAGGAGGATTTCTGAGTTCAAGGTCAGCCTTGTCTACAGAGTGAGTTCCAGGACAACCAGGGCTGAACAGAGAAACCCTGTCTCTGGAAAAAAAAAAAAAAGGCTGTCTGAAATCCATGAAAGGAAGAATTTGAGAAGGAGACAAATGTTTGCCTGTGGGAAGAGAGGGCAGGGATTTGTCATGATCAACAGTCTTCCCCTCTTAAATTATTTTATTTATTGTGTATGAGTGTTGGCATGTATGTCTGTGTATCACATGCATTCAGTGCCCACAGAGGCCAGAAGAGAGTGTCAGGTTCGTGGGGCTGGAGTTACAGAAAATTGTGAGTTACCATTTGGGTGCTGGGAATTGAAGTCATGTCCTCTGCAAGAACAGCCAGTGCTTTTAACCAGGGAACCATCTTTCCGGTTCTGATTGGGGGAGAAATCTTTAAATAACACGCAATTGCCAGGCAGTGGTGGGGCACGCCTTTAATCCCAGCACTTGGGAGGCAGAGGCAGGCAGATTTCTGAGTTCGAGGCCAGCCTGGTCTACAGAGTGTGTTCTAGGACAGCCAGGGAGGGATACACAGAAACCCTGTCTCGAAAATACAAAAAAAAAAAAAAAAAAAAAAAAAAAAAAAAAAAAAAAAAAAAAAAAAAAATCATGCAACCATTTTTACCTCTTCTGTATGCTGATGTCCCTTTCTGCTGAACTTTAACTAGTCTCTTGAATTTGTTATAATCTTATTTTCAATATCCTCGGCTAGCTGGCCAACGAGATTCCAGGGGGATTTCCTGTCTTTGCTTGCCCTCTTATAGTAGGAGGTCTTGAATTACACACCTGAGCCATTGGATCCCACTTAAAAGTTCTGAGGATCCAAATTCAGGTCATCATGCTTAGACAGAAAGCACTTTCACATGCTGAGCTAGCTCCCTACCCCAGCAAATGATTTTCAAAATCATAATCTGAGAAGCACACAGCATACCCCGGAACGTATGGAAAACAGCAGCAGCCTCCACTTCAAGGGGTTTTGTGGGAGCTCAGAAAGGTCATCCTTTCATTCAACAAATGTTCACTGAGAACATTCCATGTGCCTGGACCTGGCCTAGGCACAGGGGGCACATCTGGGACATAAGATGTAGGTGGCTTCTGGGAACTTGCTTGACTACTGTGCAAGAGCAGAAAATTTACGCAGATCAGGGTACCAGCCCAGGGCAAGTGTGACCCAGCAAGATGGAGCAGAATAATAGGAAGAACCAGAGAGGAGCAGCCACCAACCATAGTCCTTGACAGCAGAGACCTAGGTAGGGTAAGTGCTGAGCCCCTGAGGAACACAACCTTAGGCCAGTCTAGGGATCACGACCTGAAATTGGCTCTGTAGATAAGGCTGGCCTCCTAATCACAGAAAGGCACTTGTCTCTACTTCTGGAATGTTGAGATTAAAGGCTCTTTCCATGCTTATAACTGGAGCCGGAGGGCTATAGATGGAACTGATAGGAAAAAGCTTACCTAGCATAGCCAGAGGCCTTGAGCTTGAGTCTCATCGCCCAGGCTACAAAAACACATAGACATGCTCACATAGACAACATAGACAAGCTCTAAAATGCCTTTGGCTTTGTGAGTTATATCCATTTGTTTTCGGTATTAAAAATGAAAAGTGTTGGGGGAGGGAGGGGGCTGGAGAGTTGGCTCAGCAGTTAAGAGCACTTGCTGCTCTTTCAGAGAACTTGAGTTTTTAGTTCCCAGGACCTGCTCAGAAGGCTCATAACCGTGGTTAACTCCAGCTCCCAGGAACCCAATACCCTCTTGCTCTCTTCTGGACTCTGAGGGCACAAATAAAGAAAATGTGATATTTATGTATTTATTTATTTGTTCTGTGTTTGGTTTCAGACTCTGGGACCAGGGACTGAGGTGCATATTTTACATATCAAAAGCTTATCTGAGCCGGGCTGTGGTGGGGCACGCCTTTAATCCCAGCACTTGGGAGGCAGAGGCAGGTAGATTTCTTAGTTCGAGGCCAGCCTGGTCTACAGAGTGAGTTCCAGGGCAGCCAGGGCTGTACAGAGAAACCCTGACTTGAAAAACCAAAACCAAAAACAACAACAAAACAAAAGCAGATCTGGTCTCATCCCTCAATCCCTACCTGGCATAACCTGCTCCCAGCCTTGAACTTTCCAGCCCAGGGACTGGGCTGTCCTTCTCCCAGACACTCTTCCCTAATAAATCCAGACATTTTGGTCTCTCTCTGTCTCCTCTCTATGGATGAGCCCTGCCCTCCTCCCCACTTCCCTCAACCCCCATGGTGACTTTCCTGATCTCCTTCCTTGGATCCAATAAACTTGGCTTGAGAGGAGCTTTCCTTTTTTTTCTTTCGTTCTTTTCTTTTTTTCTTTTTTCTTTTTTTGAGACAGGGTTTCTCTGTGTAGCCTTGGCTGTCCTGGAACTCACTCCATAGACCAGGCTGGCCTCAAACTCAGAACTCAGAAATCCGCATGCCTCTGCCTCCCAAGCACTGAGATTAAAGGCGTGCACCACCATAGCCAGGTGAGAGGAGCTTTCCAATACACCTGCATTTAATATAATCTGTTCTGGCTTGAATGGGATCATTTTAGTAGTGGAGAAAAAAACTTATCAGTTTGTTTGTTTGTTTTCCCAGACAGGGTTTCTCTGGAACTCTGGCTGGCCTGGAACTAGCATGTACAGCCTGCCTCTGCCTCCAAAGTGCTGGAACTAAAGGTGTGCACCCCCCACCTCCCCACCCCGTGATAATTATTTACTTTGGAGGCTTTTGCCTTTGTTTGTGTTTGTTTTTGGAGACAAATTCTCAATTCCAGGTTGGCCTCAAACTCAGTATGTAACTAAGCTGGCTTTGAATGCTTCCTGATGCTCTTACAGCAATCTCCGAAGTGCTAGGATTCCGGCTGTGGTCCATGTATAACTATTATTTATTTGTTGTGGTTGTTTGTGTTTCCAAACAAGACCTCCCTATGTAACTCTTCACTGGCCTAGAACTCACAGACTTCCTTCTGGAATTAAAGGCCAGTGTCACCAGGCCCACATACATTTATTTAGTATTTATCGAGTATTATATAGTCATGCTGAGGCATGAGTGTAGAGGTCAGAGGACAACTGGTCAACCTCCCACTTCTTTCCTTTCGCCGTATTTCAAGTCAGGGTTTCTTCATAGAACCCTGGCTGTCCTGGAACTTGTGCATCCATCACTTAGAGCACACTCCTGCACTGGTCATGCTGGTGACTCCCAGATGGTCAGGCTTTCCACTTTTCCCTGTTTTTCATTTTGTCACATTTGTTTCTGTGGCCACTGTGGCCAGAGTCTTCAAGGACTGGGAAGCTGCCCAGCCCACCTGGTATACACCCATTTCTCATGATTGTAGCTTGAATTTTACCTTTGACAATAAATGTCAAAGACATCAAGCCCCTCCTGGGAAAATGTTTGTTACCTTCCTGCCCAAGGATTCTGGGAACAGTGATAATTTTCACACCTACGTGTGATCAGAGTTCCCAAAATGATCTCCTCAGACAGGACAGGCCTGGAGAATTACTCTGTCCTCTTGGGCATAGAGTTAACGACTTTGTGCTGAGAGGTTAAAATTTTCAAACTGTACTTTGGGAACTTAGCAGTTAGTTGAACTCAATGGGAGACTAGCTCCCAGGACTTAGAAGAATGAGAAACTAGCTCCAAGAGCATAGAACTATGGAAGACCAGCTCCCAGGATATAGAATAATGGGAGACCAGCTCCCAGAACATAGAAGAATGGGAGACCAGCTCCCAGAGCTTAGAGATCGGAGCAGCCTGGCAGGAGAAAAGAAAAATGAGGTAACAAACAATTGCCAGGTGGCTAACCTGCTTCTGAACCCTAGCACAAGCCAGCACCAATCAGAGACTACCCTGTACTTTCCCCTGCCTTAGTTTCCCCTTTTCCCCTAGCAACTGTGTGGGTATAAAAACCTATTTAAATTTTTGCTTGGTGCCAGACTCCTCTACCCCTGCGAGGGATATGAGTCTCGCCCCAGCTAAATGGAATAAAAAAGCTTCTTGCAGATTGCATCAAGTCCGTGTCTTGGTGGTGTGTGGGGTCATAGCTCCCGGGATTTGAGTGTGGGGGTCCCTCTGGGAATCTCACAGTGCTAGGCTACATATATATCCACAGTTTTAATAGGAAGTGTGGTCTTTCATGGCCCTCTAGAAAACATCTGCTAAGGTGGGGCGGGGGGAGACTCAGCTTAAGGGGATTCTGGGAAGTCTCATGGGGGTGGGGTTAAAAAAAAATCACAGGAGGCCACACTCCATTGGAGTGTCTATTATCTGCTTGGTAGGCATATTGCTCTGAGTTATTTATCACAGTTGGGGTGGACTGCACTAAATTTACTGGCTTAGAAAAACACAGATGATTTCCTTTGCGGGTCTTCAGATTAGAAGATGGACAGTGTTCAAATTAAGGTGTAGGCAGGACTTTGGGCCTTCCACATGGTTTGTGGCCTAACTTGTTTTTAGAGGCCAGCTGCAGGCCTTCCACTTCTGACCTTTGTCTATGTCTCCCAGACAGGGCCTCATGTAGCCCAGGCTGGCCTCTAGCTCAATTTATGGCTCAGTATAACCTTGAACTCCTGATCCTCTTGCTTCTACCTCTGGAGTATTGGGATCACAAACTGGGCACCACCATGCCTGGTCTACAGAACAAGTTCCAAGACAGCCAAAGTTACACAGAGAAACCCTGTCTCAGAAAAACCAAAAGAAGGGGGTTGGGGATAGGAGTGCTAATAGGATTAGGCTCAGGGTCACAAACGTCCTATGTGTATGTAATGCTTTATAGATGCTGGGCAAGTGTTCTACCAAGGGAACTCCAGCCCCGCTCTCCTCGACTTGTCTGCCATCTCTCTTATCCTTGCCTACATTCCCTGATAGAGACCCTTGATATCGTGGGACCAACTTGGAATGACCCTGTTCGCATCCCTCAGTGAAGTAATAAAGTGAAAAACAGAGTTCTGGGAATGTAGAAATAAAGTTTCACAGTAGAATAAGAGAGCCGTATTCCAGCTCCTGTAAGCAGCAGCTTCAGACACTGAGAAGTTGTGTTCCAGGGATACCCAAGGACATGTTGTAAAAACAAAGTTCTGGTGGTCAGAATGTTGAGACAGAATGACCAGGCCATTCTGACCAAGTAAGGTCAAAACAAAAATAATTGGTGGTCGCAATGACTTTAAGGTCCACAAAAACAAGATTAGCAATTCTCTAAAGAACACCCCCAACCCCTCCCTGTGGTGAATTTCGAAAAAGACCACAAACTGTCACCCTGACCTTGCTGATGACAATCCCTCCTACCACCTAGTTACTCAGCCCCTTCCCAGAGACTTTTCAAGGACAGGCACAGAGCTGGATAGGGAAGTTGGCTGACTAAGCCAAGAACAGCCCCCTGAGCAAGCCCACCACTGCCTGATGAGATCCTTTGTCCTGTGTTCCACCAACCAGAATAAGCCAGCTAGCCCTGAAGCAGGAGTCTGCCCTCTGTAAAGTATAAAAGATGTGTGCTCCACCAGACGGTGGTGACACACACCTTTAATCCCAGCACTTGGGAGGCAGAGGCAGGCGGCTTTCTGAGTTTGAGGCCAGCCTGGTCTACAGAGTGAGTTCCAGGACAGCCAGAGCTATACAGAGAGACTCTGTCTCAGAAAACCAAAAAGAAAAAAAAAAAAGATGTGTGCTTTCTATGTTCGAGGTTGACCCCCCCCCCCCCGTGAGGGTGGGCAACCCCACATACGTGGATCAATAAACCTCATGTTATTGGAACATGTCAATCTGTGTTCTCTCTGGGTTGAGCCAAGTTTACAACATCAGCACCATTCCATCTGCAAGGGTCTCACTGGCTAGCTCACATCTCCAGCTATGTAGGGACTTGGCTATGCTGTCTTCATGTCTTTAAGAAGGGGTTAACTTGCTGGGCAGTGATGGTGTATGTCTTTAATCCCAGCACTCTGGAGGCAGGGGCAGGCAGATTTTTGAGCTCAAGGCCAGCCTGGTCTACAGAGTGAGTTCCAGAGCAGCCAGGGCTATATAGAGAAATCCTGTCTCAAATAACAACAATAAAAACCCCAAACAAAAAGAAGGGGTTAACCACATCTGACATGGAAGAGCCACAGAAAGGTTAGGGAGCCTGTCCAAGTTTACACAACCACAGGGACCAGCTTGAAACTCCAGGTGGGCTACTAAGCACAGAGTGGGTTCACTGTGGGGACCTATTGAGGCAGGAGAAAAAAAAAGTTAAGGCGGTATGGGTGTGGGAAGCTGGACTTCTGGGGATCTAGTCTTCGTTTCCTGTTGGCTGAGAGTTATGAAAAACTCTGAGAGTTTTTATCAGAGACTGATAAAGCCAAGGTTACCTGTAGGGGTAAAGGTGGTTTTCCTTAGGACATTGCCACCAACGATGCTAAAGGCAATAAAGCATTCCTACTTTGAGCCAGGACATTTGTGACCCTGAGCCTAACCCTATTAGCACTCCCATCCCCCACCCCTCCTTCTGGTTTTTCTGAGACAGGGTTTCTCTGTGTAACCCTGGCTGTCTTGACCAGGCTGGCCTCAAAGAGATTCTCCTGTCTCTATCTCCAGAGTGCTGAAATTAAAGGCAGATGCCACCACACATGGCCCAACAACCAGCTTTATAAAACCACCTGACTTGATTTCATTTACAAAAGGAAATAAATCATTTTCTGAGACAAAGTCTTGCTATCTGAGCCAATCTGGAATTTACCAGAGGCCTGTCTGTTTCTGTTTCACCCATCTGAGAGTAAAGGCTTGTGCAGCCAACCAGGGCCAAAAGAAAATTCTTAGGAGAAGCCATTGAACCAACTCATAGAGTTTTGCTTTGTTTTGTTTTGTTGAGCCAGAGGTAGTAGTAGTATGAATTGTAGTCCTGCAGGCAGTGGTGGTACACGCCTTGAATCCCAGCACTTGGGAGGCAGAGGCAGGCGCATTTCTGAGTTTGAGGCCAACCTGGTCTACAGAGTGAGTTCCAGGACAGCCAGGCTACACAGAGAGACCCTGTCTCAGAAAAACAACAACCACAACCACAACCACAACAACAAAACAAAAACAAAACCCAAAAAACAAAACAAACAAAGAAACAAAAAAGAATTGTAGTTCTGTACTAGGAAAGCAGAGGCAGAAGTTTCATTTCATCCTTGGCTCTCTAGAAAGTTTGAAGCCAATCTTTGCTACATGAGCACTTGTGTCAAAGCAAAGGAAAACAAAACCCAAGACACCTAAGGGCAACTCTCTGGAGCAGCTGTGCCCACACTTGTACATTATCCTTTCCCTCCTCGTCTCTAAATCCTAAACTCAGTCAGACCCCTGTACTCTCTCTCACCTCTACTTAATAAACTTGTCAACTGTGCCTCACATGGGCTTGTCATAAAATTCTTTCCTGGCCAGGCAGTGGTGGTGCACAACTTTAATCCCAGCACTCAGGAGGCAGAGATAGGCAGATCTCAGAATTCAAGGCCAGCCTGGTCTACTGAGCTGGGAGTAGGACCTTTAGCAAGGTTTGTTTGCTTGTTTTTAGGACAGGGTTTCTCTGTGTAGCCCTGGCTGACCTGGAACTCACTCTGTAGACCAGGCTGGCCTCAAACTTAGAAATCCGCCTGCCTCTGCCTCCCCAGTGCTGGGATTAAAGGCGAGTGCCAGCTCTGCCCGGCGGCTGTTTTTTGTTTTTTTCTTTGAGTATATGGCTGAGTTAACATCTTTCCTGTGTGTATGCACCTGTGTGTGTGCAATAGGTAACATCTACTGAGTCCTTTGCAGAATGTGCTAAGTCATCAACATGAATATCCACATCCCCCCCAACTCCGAGACAGAGCCACCTTATGTAGTTCTGTGGGGCCTGGAACTTGCTATGTAGATTGGTCTGCAATTCATACATGATCTTCTTACCTCTGCACTCTATATAGTGAGATCACAGAACAATCCCAGATTGACGAGTTCTTTCTAAAGTTATTTATTTTGTGTATGCCCCTTTGTATGTCAGAAGGCAGTTTGTAGTTGGTTTTCCCTTTGCGTCACGTGGATCCCGAGGATGGAACTCATTTAGTCGTCAAGGGTACAGGAGTCAGCCTACATTACCCGCTGAGTCATCTCACTAGCTCCTTCAACGTTTATTTTTATGTTTTACAAAGAAAAAAAATGTCTTTTTCCCAATGCCAGGCAAAGCTAGTGAAGAGAATGAAGAGTGAAGGAATGAATGAATGAATGAATGGTCAGAAGAGCGCGCTCCATAAGCGATCCGTGGGGATCTCTAGTGGATGTCCCAGGGCGGAGCTCAGGCGGGGACAGCGCAGTTACCACTCCCGGACTCCACCTTGCAGCCCCGGGGTGCTTAGCTAGCTCCATCCTCCTGCTCTCGCCAGGAGCGGCCGCCCTCAGCCCGTTGGGGACAGAAGGGTCGCCGACCCGGGCGCACGCCCACCTGTCGCGCGCAAGCGCAGAACGCCGCCTGGCTCTCCCGCGGCGCAGTCACTGCGCAGGCGCGGCGGCCGCTGCGAGTGTGTCTGTGCGGCGATAAGATGGCGGCGACGGGAGACGCGGCGTGAGAAGCCGGAGCAGCACCGAACCTCATTGAGACGGGCCGCCATGGCCCTCCACAACCCACAGGTAGCGCGGGCCGCGTCCAGGGCGGGAGGTCTGGGCCACGGGGCAGCCTCGGGGCGACGGGCGCGAGGTGCGCAGAGGGCGAGCGGTGGGGGAGGCGCCGGCACGCTGCCGGCCTAGGCCCGCGCCGCGCCCCTTAGTGCCGCGCTCCCCAGCGTCCGAGGCCGTCCGAACTGCCCCGAGAACGCCCGAGCCGCCCCGAGAACGCCCGAGCCACCCCGAGAATGCTCGAGGCCGCAGGGAAGGCCACCGCGTGCCCGGCCGGCAGCCGCCGATTCCCGGGCGACGCTCTGGCCCAGCGGCGCGGGTGGCTGGTGTGCTGCGGCGCCGCGGGGACCTGGCCCCTCGCCTCAGGAATTCTGTTGCAAAGAAAACCGGGAACCGCTGGGGCGGCAGACTCTGCCTTGCCCGGGACAGACACCTTTTGCACGGAGTCCGAGCCCAGGCTGAGTCTGGGCCCGACAGGCCGATTGCCTGCTACGTTTTCTGTGCCGGAGCTGCTCCTGCAGATCCTCTCATAAGATGCACTTAGAAGTGAGAAGTCAGCACGTGGTGCAGCTTCTCCGGGCTGCTTTAGACCCGGCGTGTGTTGGGGTCTGAGCCCTACACTAGAAATTGCTGTCTTCTTTTATAATCCTCTCTGAGGGATTTTTCTGTCAGATTGAGGAGTAAAATGACTCTCGGGAAACTACTGAGGAGTAAAATTCCTTTTCCGAGGATGGTAGGTGGGTGTATGTACGGGCCGGTGAGGTCGATCTGGTTAGGCCACCTCTCAAGAACAAGAGTCTTTATTTTGGGGCAGGGTCTTTCTCTGTAGTCCGCGGTCACCTCTAACTTAGGATTTTTTTTCCTCTACCAGCCTGGTGGGTTGCAGGAACGAGCCACCATGTGCTTTTGAAAGGTATTTTAGTAACTGTTGCAATATGGGATTTAAACCTCGAAACGGCTTTTAATGAAAGGTTAGATCCTAGGAGAAACTTCCGTTCTCAATATGTGGTGTTTCATAGATCAAATCTGAACTTTGCCTTTTTGACCTTTCCCCTCCATCTGTAAATGCTTTTGAATTTTGGTGTAGGGTTTTTTGTTTTGTTTTGTTTTGTTTTGTTTTTTGGTTTTTGTTTTGCACTAGGCAGACGATTCGTATTTGTTGAATAATATATTATGACAAATGTATCATTCTGAGTTTTTCTTTTTTCTTTCTTTTCTTTTCTTTAAGTTTTAGACAGGTCTTCACTATGCAGCCCTGGTCGGCTTGGAATTAAGACAACTGCCTGCCTCTGCCTCCAGGGTTCTGGTGATTCGGAGTATTCACCACCACCACATCTGGCTCTACTCAGACATTTTTATTTTTATTTTATGTGAATGAATGCTTTGCTTGCCTGTATGTATGTTCCTGGTGTCGATTGAAGTGAGAAGAGTGTTGGATCTCCTGGAACTGGAATTAGAATGGTTGTCAACCTCTGAGTCCTGCTGAGAATGGAACCCCAGTTTTCTGCAAGAGTAATTGCCTTAAACCCTGGAGCCATCCCTCCAACCCCTCTTCATAGACTTGATCAACTCAAAAACACCTTTAGTCCCAGCACTAGGGAGGCAGAGGCAAGCAGATCTCTCTGAGGCCAGCCTGGTTTACAGGGTGAGTTCTAGAACAGCCAGGGCTACAAAGAGAAACCCTGTCTCAAACAAAAAAAAAAAATCTAGTTGACTACCTTATTTTTGGAATTACTCTGTACTGTTCATTCTTTTTTGGGGTGTTGGGGGTTCGAGACAGGGTTTCTCTGTGTAGCCCTTAGAAATCAGAAATCGCCTGCTTCTCTGCCTCCCAAGTGCTGGGATTAAAGGTGTGTGCCACCACCGCCCAGCTTGTACATTCTGAACTGAGCTGTAATGTAAATCTTTGTGTGTGTGTGTGTGTGTGTGTGTGTGTGTGTGTGTGATTTTGAGATGAAGAAAGAATGTGTAAGCATATTTTGCTTTTTCAAGCACCAGTAACAATATCCAGTTGGTGGAAGTGGTCATGATGCTCTGTAAGTCTTTATTTCCCTGAGGTTCGTTGTCCTGGCATTGCATGGAGCCAGACTGCAGAACCTCACCAAACAAATGTTAGCAGTGCCTTGGTTCAGCTAGTGGTAGAAGGGAGAAGAGGTGATGATAGTTTTAGTCCTGTTTTATTTTTAAAAGACGAGTGTAACAGCTGTTTAAGGTGAGCACACCTGTAACCCCTGCATGGGAGAAGTGGTGGCAGGAGAATCAGGAGTCCAAGGTCATCCCTAAGCTACATAGCATGGTTCAGACCCCCCACCTCCACAGAGAGAAAGGAGGGAGGGGAAAGAGGAGGAGGAGGAACAGGATTTCACTATTTTTTTTGTTTTTTTTTGTTTTTGTTTTTGTTTTTGTTTTTTAAAAAATTTATTTATTTTATGTGTATGAGTATACTGTAGCTGTATAGATGGCTGTGAGCCATCATGTGGCTGCTGGGAATTGAACTCAGGACAGCCCCACTCGCTCCAGCATAATACACTGTAGCTGTCTTCAGATGCACCAGAAGAGGGCGTCTGATCTCGTCATGGGTGGTTGTGAGCCACCATGTGGTTGCTGGGATCTGAACTCAAGGACCTTGGGAAGAGTAGTCAGTGCTCTTACCTGCTGAGCCATCTCCCCAGCCCAGGATTTCACTATTGAAACTGTTTTTGAGTTCTAAGTATTTTAACAATTAGTTCATTCAGTCATGAGATATTTATTAGCAGTTTACCTTGGGCTAGCCTCCATGATGTGCACAGTGGGTGGCTTTTGTTTTGATTTGTTTTTGGAGACAGGGTTACTATGTAGTCAGATTTGCTTTAGACTGAGTTTTCCTGCCTCAGCCTCTCAGGGACAGAGATTTTAGGGAGGAGCCTAAATAGTCTAGGGTTTTGTTGAAGTAACTGCCACAGGTTTACAGGTAAGGGTCAGTTTTCAGTGGACTTTCAGAGATTACAGGTTAACTCTTGATTTCCATTTTTTGGGTTTGTTTGAACCCTGTTTTGTGAATTGAAGGGCAACAGTGAACTTGGAAAGACTCTGGGTATAGGGCGTTCCTGTCCACCAGCTAAACCAGTTTAGAGAAGGAGCGTTCACCTTAGGTGGAAGTGAATCTGGCATTCCTGCTGTCAGAACTTGGCTCAGTGAGCCGAGCAGATTAATTTCCTTATACTTGGAAAGTTGGTGTTGGGTTCACAGTGTTGATTCTTTACTCTAGTTAGGTAGTGTGCTATTGGTTTCTGTTATCCTTAACGTAGACCCCACATTTTACATGCTGGAGTTCTTGGACATAGTTTCTACATTTATGGCAGTGTTATACTTACTGTCTTGGAACTGCATTTGTAACTGATAGCTAGATTGGGGTACTTAAAGATTTTTCCTTCATTGAAACAGTGTTTCAGTATGTAGCCTGTGGAACTGTAGCAGCCACAGGCAGTTTCACAATTCCTACTTCAGACTCCTGAGCTACCTTAGTCTGCTACTAGATCAGAATCTTACAGGGCTTGTGCAACTGAATTAAGTAGCAGTTTGGAAGTGGTTATGGGGTATTTGAAGATATTTTTTTGTGCATAACAATAGCAAACATTTCAGTCAATTCTGAGCTGTAAATTCTATGAGAAGTCCAGGAGCTGGCAGTCCTCTGAATGCTTATTGTGTCTAGGGACTTGCCCTCCTGCCCTTTAAACTCTCCTTGTTGGGAACTCAGCACCGACAGTCAGTGGGCAGGCATGATTCTGGATTCTTCTCTAGGGCTACTATTAGAATAGGTATTTCAATTTATGTAGCATGATTTGAACAGTGGAAAATTAAAAGGAGAAAGATGGCACAATTTGGTGACTGCCTTGTGCAGACTAGATTGTCAAGAATGGGGGAAAGCTGTCCTCTTCACTTGCATGAGGTACATCAAGTCATGGTACTTTTGCAAATTACAGTTGTGTGAGCATTTCTGAGCAGTGGATCAAGGTTTCGGATGCACTAGGTGGGGCTGGGAGACACTGGTCATTGATAACTTACTTAAGTATGCTTATGGGAAGTGGTTAGCAGAGCTTGCTTCTGAGTTTGTGACTAGGCTAGTGCATTGCAGTTGGCACACATGAAGAGCCACTACTGCAGAGCAGACACATACAGCTGCAGTGGAATTTGCTGGCCATGGGATGTTGGATTAGTGTCATTTGTCTTTTAGTGCCACTTCAGCAGGGCACTATTCATTTCTAAGACTTGCATGTGCTTGGCCTGCAGTTTTTCTGTCTGGAAGTGATCTCCCAAAAGGCCTTGTGTGACCATCCTGTCTGGGCAGGCTGGATTAAGAGCTGTTGGGGGTGGAGAGGTAGTGCTGTGGAACACTTGCTGCTCTTGCAGAGGACCTGGGTATGATACCAAAGGGTAGAGCACAACCTTGCCTGGAACTCTAGTCCCAGGATATTTGGCATTTTCTTGGCATTTTTGGGCACTGAATGCACATGATACCCAGACATAATGCAGACAAAACACCCATATTCATGAGGTTGAAAGAGAAAGAACAAGTAAGCATTGGACCAACCCGGGTGGTGCATATCTGTCATCTCAGCCCATGGGAGGCTGAGCGTGCTTGAGAATTTGAGCCAGCCTAGGCTACGTGGCAAAATCCTGGCTGAAGAAAAAAATAACATAAATTGGAACAAAAAGGTAGTCCACATGGCAAGTTTATCTATTTGTTTCAAAGATCAGAAAAATGTGTGGTTCATGGTGAAATGGATGTTGCTCTTTAGAGTATAGCTCTTCACGAGCTGGTTATTTTTGTTAGTGTAGGAAACTCTTCAACTTGATGCTGTTTTTTCATCTGAAGACCTAGGAAGTGAGAAGCTGCCCACTCCTGTGCTGCCCCTTTCAACAGTTATTCTTTCCTGGGGTCAGCACAGGCGGGCTACCAGGACAGATGGGTAAAAGGACCTCTTCCTAGAACTTCTTTTTCATGCTTACAAGAGAGTGGAGAGTATGTGCAAGATCATGTTAATGGAGCTGCTCTTGTGTGTAGGTGCATGTCCATGTGCTTATGGAAACCAGAGAACATGTGGATGTCTTAGTGCCCTAGCTGGTGAGCTCAGCTCAGGATGTTCTTTAAAAAGAAATTAGTCTACCACTTCCCAATATCCCAGCCTGGCTTCAAAATGCTCCTTTAAAGCTTCTTTGGGTGATGGTGTCCATCTTTTAATCAGGAGGCAGAGGCAGGTGGATCTCTGAGTTCCAGGACACCCAGGGCTACACAGAGAAACCCTATCTCCCCCCACCCCCCAAAATTAGTGTGTGTGTGTGTGTGTGACTTTAAATGTAGCTAAGGCTACCTTCAAATTTGCTATTTAGCCAAGGATGACTTATGAACCTCCTGCTTCTACCTCCCCAGTGCTGAGATCACAGTAGTGTGCACCATGCTGGTTTATAGGATTCTGAGGCTACAGCTCAGAGCTTTGTGTCTATCAGTTGGCATTCAAGTGCTCCACAAGAATTAGATTGAGAAAAGTACTAAGGGTGCAACAATAGCCATGCTATAGGCCAGTGTTGGTGGGTAACCAGGCTGTGGCAGAGAGAAGCTGCCTAATGAGGAGTGCACCCCGAGTCCTTAGTTGGTCTTTTGGCTGGGCAGGACATAGTTGGTACAGCTCTGTGTTCACAGAGACAGAATTTGGAAGACTGAAGTCTTGCTGTGTCACAGCTGCTGGCCAGGAACTTGTAGCAATCATGTCTCGGTCTGCTGAATGCTGTGATTAGAGGTGTACACCCTGCAAAATTGATCTTATAAAATACACTGAAGTAATATGGATTACATTTTGCAAGACATAGACCTTGTCACACAGACTGCCAAAGAACATTTAATGGAATCCATTAGAAAACCAGCAGTCACCTTTGGATGAGAGTCTGCCTGCAGCATTGAGCTCTCACACCCACACCGGTGCCCTTGCTGGGACAGAAAGTATGCACCTTGACTCCATCTCTTTCATCTGAGCCGTGTCAGGTCCCATTAGCTTATGGATTTATTGGTATTCTAGCAGCTGTCAAGAAGCTTTCTAGCATTTCCTTCTTTTTGTCTCCTGCATCTTACCTGTATTAGGCAGCTTATCTCAGAAGTAAACCCTGGGAGGGGATCTCTTATGTGTGTGAGGTGTGTGGGAGCTAGAGGACAACTCTGTAGGGTTAGTCATTGTATTCACAATAGGTTTGTCTGTAGCTCTGGTTGTCCTGTCCTCTGTCCACTGTGTAGATCAGGCTCTACTTCACCTGCCTCTGGAGTGCTGGGATTAAAGGCTTGAGCCTCTACTGCCTGGCTCCTTCCACTTCTATGTGGGTGCAAGAGATGAAACTTAGTATGAATTTCAGAAGTAGAACCCAGATCTTGGCTTATATAGCAGCTGCATTTCCCTGCCGAGCCGTCTTCCTGGCCCAGGACTTAAAATTAAAATACATGTTTCTGACCTCTTTAGCTTCCATTGATGGTAGCCACAAAGCCAGGGTGCAACATCTTTTCTTTGACATACCCATCAAAGCTGTGGGGTAAGCAAAAGAGTTTGAATGAAAAGGAAGCTTAATTCCAGATTCTGTGATACCTGCCCATTCTATTACCCCCCACCCCCATGTGTATGAGAGTGTTTGCCTGCATGTGTTTTTGGACCAAAAAACTGTATAACTGTATTGGCTCCTCTGGAACTGGAGTTAGACTGCGTTTTCCTGGTTGTCCTGGAATTTGCTCTATAGATTGTGCTGGCCTCAAACTCAAAGAGATCCTTCTGCCTCCTGAGTGATGGGACTAAAGGTGTGCCACCACACTTGGCTGACTTTTTTTTTTTAAAAGAGTAATTTAAGGATCACAGCAAATTTGAGAAGATAAAAACATCTCCCACATAACCTTTTGGTATTTTAAGTAATGATTTCCTTTGGATGGCTGCCAAGGCTGTCACTCTTTATTTAAGACCAATTGGTGGCGGGAGAGATGGCTCAGCGGTTAAGAGCACCAACTGCTCTTCCAGAGGACCTGAGTTCAATTCTCAGCAACCACATGGTGGCTCACATGGCATCACATCTGTAATTGGATCCGATGCAGCTTTCTGGTGTGTGTCTGAAGACAGCTACAGTGTAATCATATAAATAAAAATAAATCAATCTTTAAAAAAAAAAGACCAAAATTAGGCTTCCTGTGTAGGTGAAAATTGGACAGGAAGTAGTATATTGTACCACACTTGACTTTGAAGAGACATTGCGTCGGCTGGCACTATGGTTTGTGTGGTCCTCCGTTGCCTGTGTAGCCTGTGTCAGCTGTCACATACTGTTATCACTCTTCCACACACACCAGAGAAGAGGCAGGCCTATAGGTCAAGAGACTGATAAGTCAGTGTTAGGGACTTAAAAGCAGGCCTTTAGCCTTCTAGTTTGAGTTTTCCACTTTGTAGAGTTGCTTTTATAGAGGATACTAGGCCAGGGCCTGATGTCCACTGAGTGACTTTTTAGTGATCCTCAAATGAAAGAATGAGAGATAAAGGAGTGCATGCAGTCTGCTCCTTTCTGATTTGATTTTTACTAATAAAACAGTGCTATTTTGTGAGCCACTCATCCCCAGCAAAGGAGATGGGAAATTTAAACTAAAAATAAAGGTTTTCTTCACTGATCCTTCATCTTCAGTTTGTCATCTGTATGTTTTTGGTTAGACTTTTTTGTTTTGGTTTGATTTAGAGACAGGTGATAGGTTCTCTCTGAGTTGGCAACCTGGACTACTCACTGGATTTGGTATGTGCTTTGTTTCCCAAGCACTGGGGTTAGGGACTGGAGCTGCCTTACACTGTGTGTCTGTGTCAGTGTGTCTCTCTGTATTGTGTGTATTTTAATGACAGACTCCTCCTACCTCACTCCCCATTCTGGCCTCACACTTTAGCATTATAGTGTGCCCCATACTTGGAAAAAACAATTTAGAAACTATTCTGAAATATTCTGAAATTCAGGAAAATTTTATTTTTATGTGTGTGGGTTTTGTACCACATGTTTGCCTAGTGCCTACAGAGAAAAAAGAGAGTGTTGGATCCTCTGGAACTGGAGTTACAGACAGTTGTGAACCATCATGTGGGTGCTGGGTATTGAAGATGGGTCTTCTGAAAAAGTAGCTAGTGCTCTTTTGTTTGTTTGTTTTCAAGACAGGGTTTTTCTGTATAGCCCTGGCTGCCCTGGAACTCACTCTGTAGACCAGGCTGGCCTCGAACTCAGAAATCCACCTGCCCCTGCCTCCCAAGTGCTGGGATTAAAGGCATGCACCACCACTGCCAGGTGTAGCTAGTGCTCTTAACAGCTAAGCCACTTCTCCAACTACACATTCCACTGTAGCCCTGTGCTCTGGCTTTATACTATAAAAGAGGCAATTCTCAGTTAAATTCTTGTTGGTCTATTACTTCTTCTAAAGGACAGACACTCCATGGTTTGCCTGAGTGCCTAGAGAAGAATCTGCCAGTTAACCTGAAATGTTTCTTTTTTCTTTTTAAACTTTTTCCCTTTTTGTCTTTTCTTTATATGTGTGGTTGTTTTGGTTGCATGTATATCCATGTATCACACACATACCATGCTAGTAGAGACCAGAAGAGGTGATACCATGGGTCTGAGTTACAGGTGGTTATGAGCCACCTTGTAGGTCCTGGGAATTGAACCCTGGTACTCTGGAAAAGCAACCATTGCACTTAACTGCTGATCCATCTCTACAGCCTCTTAACCTGAAGTGTTTGTCTTCTCCAGAGTTATCTTTTTCCTTTTTATCAATGTCTGCATTGGCCAGATAAAACACTCCTCATCCTTTTAGCTTTTACTTTTCCAGACTGGCACATTTACTTCTCACTCTAATAAAATGCAAAGCAAGGTCTTCTGTATTAGTTCCTGTGTCTCTTCTCCCTTCCCCTGTGCAGCTCTGGCTGTCCTAGAACTCACTATGTAGACCAGGCTGGCCTCAAACTCACAGAGATGCAGTCACACAGTGGAAGTGCACTTTAGTCCTTAGCACACTGGAGGCAGAGGCAGGTGGATTTCTGAGTTCCAGCCCATGTCTACAGAGCAAGTTCCAGGACAGAAACCCAAGAACATCACAGATGCACCTTCTTCTACCTCATGTTCTAGGATTAGACAAGTACCACCATGCCCTACCACACCAGTCAGCATTCACAGTTGGTGTGAATGCCAACAAAACCACAGGCTTGTTCTGTCAGTGCTATTCCACTATGCAGTAGGTGCAGTAGGTGGGACTGGCCCTGAGGAGCCTGCAGTCTCGCTACTGTGAAGGTCTGTATGTTAGGTCTTCAGTGTGGAATCTCAGTTTTATTTGTGGGTCACTATGGAACTAATATCCTTCAGCAAACATTTACCCAGCTTTTGTTTTTTTTCCGTTCTTGCCTTTGTTGGGGTTCATTTGTTATAGCCATAGGTGTCCCCCAGAGCAGTGGCTAGGGGCTGCTTCAGATCCCAAGTTAGGACCTCAGACTCACACGGTTAGTTGAACATGACTGATTTGAAGCCACTGGACTGGAGTTCTACTGGAATTGTACATAACTTTGAGTGGTTGAGCCTGGTTAACTTCTGGTCTTAGATGTACTACTTCAGGATGTCTCTGGGTTTTCCCAGGTTGATGCTTCTATTTCTTCTTACTTCCAGTGGCTCCTGCTGCAGTCTATTATGTGTTTATGTACCCAGCATTTGTGCTTGCTAATCACGAGCCATTTTGAATCTTAAAAACTATTCTTTCCAGATTTGGCTAGTCCCTTAGTTTGAGTCCATTGAGACATGACCTTCCCAGTGGATAGTGTGGGTAAGTGAAGGGAACGTGGTAGATGAGTGGGCTGGTTATTGCCCTGCAGGACTGATTAGAGTTTAGGAGTATGTTTTGTAGATTTTCTTTTAGATGCATTTATTTTATGTGTAGATGTTTTTGCCCGCATGTATGCATGAGCCTCATGCCCATGTGGGGTTTCAGAGTCCCTTGAACTGAAATTATGAAAAGTCATGAGCAGCTGGGCAGTGGTGGCCCACGCCTTTAATCCCAGCACTTGTGAGGCAGAGGCAGGCGGATTTCTGAGTTCGAGGCCAGCCTGGTCTACAGAGTAAATTTCAGGACAGCCAGGGCTATACAGAGAAACCCTGTCTCGAAAAACCAAAAAGAAAAGAAAAGAAAAGTCATGAGCAGCCATGTGTGAGGTAGAAATTGAACCCAGGTCCTGTGCAAAAGCAACAAATGCTATTTTGCATGTATGTCTTCATGACAGAATAGGGCATCAAATATCATTATAGGTGGTTATGAGCCAGATTCCTGGGAATTCCAGGTTACTGGGAATTGAACCTCTAGAAGAGGTGCTCTTTTTTGTTTGTTTGTTTGCTTGTTTGTTTTTTCGAGACAGGGTTTATCTAAGTAGCCCTGGCTGTCCTGGAACTCACTCTGTAGACCAGGCTGGCCTCGAACTCAGAAATCCACCTGCCTCTGCCTCCCAAGTGCAAGGATTAAAGGCGTGCGCCACCACTGCCTGGTTGGAAGAGGTGCTCTTAACCGCTGAGCCATCTTTCTAGCCCCCAGGTCTGTTTTTTTTTTCTTTAAAAATTTATTTATTTATTTTATCTGTATGTGAGTACACTGTAGCTGTACAGATGGCCATGAGCCATCATGTGGCTGCTGGGAATTGAACTCAGGATGGCCCCACTTGCTCCTGTGTAATACACTGTAGCTGTCTTCAGAAGCACCAGAAGAGAGCTTCAGATCTCATCACGGTTGGTTGTGAGCCACCATGTGGTTGCTGGGATCTTCGGAAGAGCAGTCAGTGCTCTTACCCACTGAGCCATCTTGCCAGCCCAGGTCTGGTCTTTAAATCATATTTTTCTAAAGAATGATTTACTAATGTATATAGTGTTCTGCCTGCATGTATGCCTGCAGGTAAGAAGAGGGCACCAGATCTCATAGATGGTTGTGAGCCACCATGTGGTTGCTAGGAATTAAACGCAGGACCCCTGGAAGAACAGTCAGTGTTCTTAACCTTCAAGCCATCTCTCCAGCCCCCATTAAGTCATATTTTTATTATACTGCCATTTTCTTGCACTCTTGGCCCCCATTGCCTCCCCTTCTCCAGTGCCTTCCCATTAGGCACCTTGCTTTCTAGTGTCCCTTTTGCATTCACATCCTCAGTACATGTGTCTGTAAAGCCAAGGATCCATGGATGAGTGAGAGCAGGTGGCATTTGTCCTTCTGAGACTGCTTTTCTGATCTCCAGCAGAGTCCATGTCTCTGCAAATGACTTCGTTCTGTTCCTCCCATAGCTGGAGGGTGTCCATTGTGTGTACACATTTTCTCTGTTCCTTCTGCTGTTGCTCTTGGAGGTTGTTTTGTTTAAGATAAGCCCAGGTGGTTCTAAACTGGACCTGAGAGGTACCCAAAGCTTTTGATCCTCCCCCACTTCTGTAGTGCTGGGATTAAGGTTGTGTGTGCAGTGGCGCCCTGCTCTGTGGTGCTAAGGATGGAACCCAGGGCTTCCTGCATGCCATGCAAGCACTCTACTGGGTTATATCCTCAGCTCTAGTATTCAGCTATGAAGTAGTCATAGTTCAAGCTAACCTTGAACTCCAAGTCCCATCTGACCTCCCAAATGTGCCACCACCATGTCCGCACCCCTTAATTTTTTCCTTCCTTCCTCTTCCTTCCTTCCTTTCTTTTCTTTCTTTCTTTTCTTCCTTCCTTCCTTCCTTCCTTTCTTTCCTCCTCTTCCTCCTCTTCCTCCTCTTCCTCCTCCTCCTCTTCTTCTCTCTTCTTCTTTTGAGAGAGAGGGGGGTCTTTATGTAGTCCTGGCTGTACCGGAACTGTGCGTATGAATGAGGCTCAGAGATTCTCCTGCCTCTGGTGGCATTAAAGATGTGCACCACTACTTAGGCTGGCCTCAAACTCAGAATTCTGCCTGCCTCTGCCTCCCAAGTGCTGGGATTAAAGGTGTGCGCCACCACTGCCTGGCCTCCTAGCTCTAAGATGCTCTTCTGATAAGAATTGTAATTGATATTTCTTAAAACCAAAAATGTTTCTTCAGGCCAGGTGATGAGTGTTAGTGTGTCATATCACCGTGTCATTCTCCTGTAGTTCCTGACAAGTGCAGTCCTGAGGGCTGGGGAAAGACAGCACCCCTATAGTGCCAGCAAGCACAAGTGCATGGCCTGGCTGGAGCCACAACTGCCCCTTCCTAAGGCCACATCTCCTAATTCTTCCCAAACAGTTCTACCCACTGGGGACCAAGGAGTCAAATATATGGGTATGGGGAGCCATTCTCTTTCAAACAACCGTAGCCTGTCTGTGCATGTGCACTGAATGCATGCCTGGTGCTTGTGAAGGTCAGAGGAAGATGCTGCATTCTTTGGAACTGGGGTTCTGGGTGGTTGTGTAGCAAGTGCTTAATTGCCAAGCCAGCTCTTCAGCCCCATTGTTGCTACTGTCATGGACAAGGGCTCTGCTTAGTTCTCATTGTCCTGTAACTTTCTATGTGGCTAGTCTAGGTTAGCTCAAAGAGGATTAAAGATGTAAGGCACCACACCTGGCATTGTTTGTAATTGACTAATTAATGACAACTTTGGTCCAGGCTGGCCTCAAACTCAGATAGCCCATGCTGGCCTGAAACTTGGCAGACCTTTTGCTTCACCCTTCTACTTGCTGGGGTAAAGGACATGAGCCAGTATACCTGGCTTTTAAAAAAGCCATCTACCATTGCTAATGATCAAGAGGGTTCAGAGATTCTGTCAATTGGTCCATCCATTCATTGAATAGGAAAGTGAGTGGGACTTGCTTCCCACATTGTCCAGTTGTGTTTGTTAGCAGTTCTAGTGTGATGAGTGCTTTGTGAGCATCCATTGCTGTTCTATATACAGGACTGGGAAACTGCTAACAGTGAGGTTTTGTTACATGAATCATGCTTTCTAATTTTGAGATTGCGTCTATAGCAACAACTTAGCTCAAATTTTCAATGAAAGTAGCAAGAATATGCAGCCAGCCTGTTGAAAGCCTGACAAGATTTTAGTAGTTGGAATAAAATATGCAAACAAAGTAGATACTAAACTGAAACACCACTTTCTAAAGCTGGGTGATGCTGAGTGGCTTTGTAATGCTAATGGATTTGCTCCCTTGTGTCCAGACCCTCTTTGGAGAGCAAAGCAGGATTACTGCAGCACAGGCAGGGAAATAGCTCCTGCCATTGTAACATCCACCAGCCTGCAGTCAGCTTGCATTGCAGCAGCCATTGAGGGTTGTGAAGTCCTGAGTCTTCAGTATTATCTGCTCAAGTTATCCTCAGTCTCACACAGTTCACCTGGGGGAGCTGTTGCTCAGTAAATACATCAGTGAGACTCCTGGTTTGCATGGACTGAGCAGTGTCACCTTCAGGTGTCCCCCCAGTTACCACACCACTCTCTAGAGTGTGATTTGTGTAGTGTGACTGTTACTGAAGCCAGTTAGTGTCGACCTTGAAATATGTAGCAACCCAGTGCTTTTCCTTCGGATACAACTCAGTCTGAGGCTTATTACTACAGCCCTGTGTGGGACAGTGGTGTGACACTATCCCTAAGGTATACACACACCCACCGCCATGCTCAACCTAGCTAATTTCACTGTCCCCTAGAAGCCTTATTACATCCTGCAGTTGCTCTGCTGCGCTGCTCGCTTCCCTCACCGTGGGAAGCCTGGCTGCATTCTGTCTGCCAGTTCCAACACACCAGGTGAGTGAAGATGCAGGCAGTTGGCCTTACTGTCTGACTTTTTTTCATGTTTTGTTTTGGAGTTTTCCCACATACATACAGTCTATTTTGATGTTTTTCTCCTCCTAGATTCTCTCCCTCCCTACCCATCCAACATCATGTTCTCCCCCCACCCCCAACAAAAAAACTAATAAAACAAAAGCCACAAACAAGCAAACCAGCCACAGAGCTTGTTTATGCTGGCCAGCTCTGTCTGGGCATGGGGCCTGAGGTGGAGTGTAGTTGACCCAGTGACACTCCACAGAGAAACTGGCTTCCCCTTCTTAGAGTGGGGCTTAGCATCTTCTTCCTTTCCTTGTCTTTTTGGAACTTTTTTCCTGTCTAGCCTTGGACTGTCCTACAGCTTCTCTGTAGACTAGGATGGCCTCAGACTCAGACCCACCTTCTGCCTCCTGAGTGTGTACTACCACTGTCCACCTGACTTTTTTTTTGTTGTTGTTTTGTTTTGTTTTTTCGAGACAGGGTTTTTCTGTGTAGCTCTGGCTGTCCTGGAACTCACTCTGTAGACCAGGC